>NC_134082.1:42239043-42539043 GCF_000715075.1 Nicotiana tabacum
AAAATAGACTTAAGTTCGAAATTGTGCTTAAAATAAAATTAAGAACGTCTGTCGCTCTTGTATGATTAAATAGTGAACTGCACATCTCGGGTTATATGAAATTAATTTGATATTCTCCGAAGAGCCCCCTTTTTTATTAAATGTTTGCTCGAAGTTGCGCGAATGCATAATCCGAATTGCCTTTAGAAATATAATCAGGTCACGCGAACGTATCCCTAATCACACAAGATATTCTTGATGGTAGTATAAATTTTCCACAAATTGTTTATTACATCCATACATTTTTATGTGAAAGTCATGAGAAATCACTATTTGAGATGCCTCTAAATTCCTTGAAAAGAATTCACAATTCATTAAGTGTTGACCGCAAATTATATTTTTGCGTGGGAATTATATTACTCAAAAACCATTCGAGTTTAAAGAGTAAAAAATAAACAACGCGTGATTAATACTACCATTTGTAGTGAATGTGAGCACGTGATTTTTGTTTTACGCGACAATCGCTCCAAAAGAAATAAAAAATAATAACAAATGGTCCTGTTGTACAATTTTTGGATTTTACATGGCACTTTGTTAATTATTTATGATTTTTACCTATTTTTATTTTTATTAAAACAAAATACAAAAAAAAAATGTGTATGTGTCACGCGTAATTTGAACCGTAATCCGTTTGTTAAAAAAAGAGAGGCATAAATATGCATTTTTGTCCGTAATTGTTGTCTTGTTTAATTTTACCTACTTTTAACACTTTTATATGCGTGTAATAAAAACATTAATTTTTAATTAATGTTTTTTTTAGTTTCATTTAATTAGGTTGTGTGTTTAAGAAAATTAGAAATAAAGAAAAAGAGGGTAAAATTTGTTTTAAATGAATTTGGGCCGTTCCCATTTCAAAATCTGAGGCCCAAATGAACAGCCCAAGCCACCAGTCCGAACAGCCCACCCCCAGGCCACAAAACGACGTAGTTTAACACCAAAACTACGTCGTTTCAATGCTAATCCATCACGACCGTTCAAACCAAGCTGATCCAACGGTCCGGATCTCTCACCCATAACCCCCATTACCCGACCCGTTACCCGAACCAATTCTGACCCCTACTAAGCCAGACGACGACGTTTCTTTTAAGCCTTCAGATCCAAGCCGTCCATCTCGCCTCATCCAACGGTTGAAATCAATCCACCCATCCCATATATAAGGTCCCTATCATACCCTGCCCCCCCTATCCAAGACCCCAGCCTTCATCCTCATCCCCTTCCCCTCCAAACCCTAGCCGCCCCTGTATTCTTCACCATGAAAGCCGGCGGCATGAACGCCGGTGGCCTTCACCTTAACACCATAGGACCATCTCACCCCCTGAACATGGACCTGTTGACCGTTTAGTTCGAATCATCCTCCAGGTCCTCGAATCTTCATTTGAAGATTCGAGCAAAACTCGATCTACACCGATCTGCCCTAGATTCATACCAGACAATCCCCGGACCCCCTCGTGACCAAACCATACTTGGTTTGGTCCGAATCTAACCAAGAAAGCCCAAAACCCAAATCTGCCCTCTAGAACCCTAGGTTTCCTCGTGCCTGTTCAGTGCCTATTCGAACCAAGAGATTAGGGTCTAATGGACTTTAATTGAAGTGTTTCTCATTTGAGAAACACTTCGATTAAATTCCGTTCAACCTTGAGAAGGGTCTGTTCAAACACGATTTGATTTTTTCTGTTTTCAAAATTTTTAAGGTAAGTTTGTTTTCTCTTTGTTATTCAGTACGTGTGTGGTTTAAAGGTCTGTTCGTATGGCTGAATGTCTTGTGTAATTTGTGTCTTTGAATTTTTATCAACTGTTGATTGTCCACCTTACCTGAACCTCTGTGTTTGATTGAGTCCCTCTTCTATTTTTACTGATAATGTGTATATGTGTGTGCTGTGCAATTAGTCGAACCTCAAATTTGACTGATCAACTGATTCCCCAGTACAATTCTGCTTGGTCAGTATGATTCGAGTCATGTGTTCGATACTATTAAATGTCTGATTTTGGCTTCGATTGTATGTGTTTTAACTAGTATAGTCGAATCGATATACATCGTCAATTGGTTTCATGTTAGAATGGTAGCAATTTGACTCAGGCTTTTGTAATTTACTGAAGCATTGTTGAATCAGATTAGTGTTGTTGCCACTCGGTATTAATTTGTTTAGCCAAATCAGAAAGACATTTAAAGGATTGATTTATTAGCTAGGTTTCAGATTTTAATAGCATTGTTTACTCATTTCTCAGCCTTGGGCAGCATGTGCATTACAAAGTAATGGACAACATGTGCTGTCAGGACACACCCCTGCTGCCCATACTCTGCTTTAGTTTCAGAAATAATAAACATTACTCAAAAGTAAGTCTGCCAGGGAATATCATGGGGTTTGTCTATACTTAATTAGCTAAGTGGAATCTGAAAATAGGACAGCACATGGGAGGGGTGTTGTGATGGTCTAAACAGGCTGTTAAAGGTTTGATTTTAGGTTGATAAAAGGAGGAACTTCCATCAGTGGAAAGGGACATTGAAACATACACACACACAGGGACAAATTTTTATACACACACACACAGACAGAGAGAGTTTGATTTTGGGAGAAGGACAGATTTTTTGAAAGGAAGAGATCTGAGATTAGAGAGGGAGAACTCAGACTGAATTTTGAGAACTGGAAGTTCTGGAAAAAACACCAAAAATTGGAAAAGGTTTCTTTCTGATAACTCAAGTATAAATCTCAGAACTGAAGACTGATATTGGATTTTGAAAAGAAAGGAGATAGGGAGAGGGATATACAGAAAGCAGAAACTGCTATCTTCTTCTTGCTGTTTGTTCGATTCCCAGTTTGTTCAACCTGTTCAGTCAGTTCTATTTTCTTTTAAGTGTCAGCTGAGTTTATTGGTTGGTTGGCATTGTTTGATTCTCTTGGAGTTGGTTTGTCTGAATCCTGACCCTACTCCCCTGCTGGTTGCTGTCATTTTGCTGCCTCTTTCCCTCGTCTATAATTGCATCTTGCATTGGAATTTGTCCTGCTGTTGTTCATCTGTTACTGCTGCTGTTTTGCTTGCACTGTTGCTCAACTGACTCTCTTGCTTTCTTCATTGTAAGCATCTCCTCAGGTACACACTTCGAATCTGTCTGATGTAACTGATGTCGCAATGAAAGTTGAATCGAAAGATTTGAAGATTTTTTTATCTGTTGCCTTGCTTACCGCTTTTCGAATGTTGTTAAAGTTGTATAAATCCTTTTATTTGTAGCCTAATAGAGAATACATTAGTAAGTTCGTACTTAATTAATGTTTATGTTGATCTGAAACTGTGGTACTTGATTCGTTTAGAAGCATACAGGATGTAAATACAGTTCAGGAATGTGAAACTATTTAATATGATTGTTAAAATTGAACTCACTCTTTCAAGCATGCTTTGAATAGGTAGGGGGCAAATAGCTTTTAAATCTAGCCAAACATGATACAGTTTTGAGTCACCCAATTTTGATTTCTTTAGGCAGTTTGTAGGACTAGTTTTGAACATCATCGGTAACATCCTCTAATAAGGAATTCAATTAATCCTGCTTAAGCAAGTTAATTCAAATCCGACTTAAAGATGTTGTTCGGATTAAGTGTTGTATTTCGTCAATCTCGCATGTAACTTCTTCGTCTAATTAAAGCATGTTCCACAAGGTATGACGTCTCTCCATTTTATAAATAATTAATCAGAAATTGATAAGGATCCGGTTTAGGCCAAGGCATATACTTGAATTAACATGTATCTTTCTTCTTCTATTTAGACTGAACATAATAGAAATGTAGTCACTTTAGGGTATCCTTTCTAAAATAGAGACGAGCCTCGCCAAATAAAAAATGCAACATTGCGGGGCCCTCAATAACTAACCATAATAAATATTTTAGAATTCAGGATAGGCCGTTTAGTGAATTTCATGGCCTTCTCCGAAAAATAATAACGCGTTAGACTCTTTAGGCGCGGCTTAATTTAACCTTCTTAAACACGGGTGCACATTGATGTGACCCAAATCCAAATCTCAACGGAGTCAAAATGTGTCGACGACCGTGGGTGCATTGATTGTGACGTGGTTCGAGATGCATTTTCATGACGTTGCAATTCTATAAAAATAAATGATAATAATAAAAGCGGTTTAAACTTAATAAAAGCACATAAGTCACAACATGTATTTAAATCAGATATTTAGACATTATAACAATTTAAGCGACCGTGCTAGAACCACGGGATTCGAGGGTGCCTAACACCTTCCCTCGGGTCAACAGAATTCCTTACTTAGAATTTCTGGTTCGCAGACTTCATTTGGAAAAGTCGAAAATTTCCTCGATTTGGGATTCAAGATAAACCGGTGACTTGGGACACCAAAAGCCAAACCTTTCCCAAGTGGAGACTCTGAATTAAATAAATAATCCCATTTCGAATATTGTCACTTAAATTGGAAAAACTCCCTCGCGCATCTTACCCTTCGGGGCGGGCGCGCAAAAAGGAGGTGTGACAGCTCTGGCGACTCCGCTGGGGATATTGACCCAGAACGTTAGTTCAGGGTTCAGAATTCGAGCTTAGAATAATTGTTATATTTGGCTTTATTATCTGATCTTTATTACATGTTTTTGCATAACGTGCTAAATGTTGTCTTTTACCGCTTTGATATTATCTGAATTGTATATAAACTATGCCGAACCCTTCTCTCTTCACCTCCGGGGAGAAGCTCGCTGGCCGAGGCTCCTTATTCTGTTAGTGTCGATACCTGAAATAAGAAAGAGGACGGATAAGTTACGAAGCCGGACGACCTTTTGGTTCCCGGTAAGTTGCCCCTCCTCGACCCGAGTTGTCCGCTCGGGTACACAGTCTAGAACATCTACCCAGGTTATAAACTTAGTATAACGAAACCTTTTGCCGGATCCCTAGTAGGAACGCTTATCTGCATCATGTTGCATTTGACATAGGGGACTCAACACAGGGGTTGGGTCCGTCTAGGACAGGCAACCTGGAATGAAAAGACCATCCTGCTGCATCCCGTTTGTTGTGCGTATCTATTTGCTTCAGATCTGCATGTTGACCGGTTTCCAAAAATTTCCAAAAAATAGCAGAGTAGGGAGATAATTACTTATTCTTTTGAAAAAAAAACCATGTCCGAGTAATATCAAACCTAACTGGAATTTTCTAAAAAATAAAATAAAAAATGATAAAAAAAAAGCTTGCCTTTCAGTTCGACTATTCCTTTTAATCACTTTCAAAATCCAAAAAAAAATATAAATAAAAAATAATTTTTTTTTAATTGTTTCATTTGTAGCACCTCTTTAAAAGATTTTCAAAATTTCAAAAAAAAAAGAGGAAGTTTAAAATGTGTAAATATTTCCTTGGTCTCTTTTCAAAAATAAATAATAAAATGAAAAACAAAACATATAACAAAATTTCAAAAAAAGGGTTATTCTTCTTTTCTTTAAAGGATTTTATTTTTTGTTTCCCCTATTTTGATCCGACCGAACTACGCCGGTTTGATTCTCGCACGGGGTGAGATACGTAGGCAACCCTCGTCGGGTCCAACCTCCCGTTTTTGCAAAAAAAAAAGAAGTCTCTAAAAAATATCTAGATAATTTTAACTTTGAGTCTAATAAAAGTTTATCGCCCTAAATAAATGTGCAGGATGAGCACGATACAAAACGAACCATTTTCAATAATGACCAAGATCCCTTTTGAGTTGCGATTATGGTGGAACGACTTAGGCAAGGAGGGGCAAGGCAAAGTGAGGAAATATCTGAAAAATCTCCAGGATTTACTAGACATTCAGCCTCGGGGCGATATTATCAGATCATTGGTCACTTACTGGGATTCGGCGCACAATGTATTTCATTTCTCAGACTTCGAACTCACCCCAACGTTGGAGGAAATAGCAGGATACATTGGGGATAATGAAGCTCCTTTAAGGTTCAAGTACTTGATTGCACCTAGGGCCGTCACGGTACACCGGTTTTTGGATTTTCTGAAAATACCCCGAACATTTCACCATCCAAATCTTGCCAAAGGTTTCTGCAGTCTCCATCTCATGTATGCTAGATACGGTCATGAAGGCGGGTTCAATAAGCCGGATTTCAAACTGTGTAGTAAAGGCAACCGACAAAAGTGGGACGAACACAGGCAGTTAGCTTTCATGACGGCCTTCTTAGGTCTTATAGTGTTCCCAAGGAAGGACGGCAACATCGATCTAAAAATAACTGGGGTTGTCAGTACTTTGCTCACCCAAGATAAGAGTACTCTAGCACCTATGATTATGACTGACATTTTCCGGGCTCTCACTGCTTGTCGAGCCAGGGGCGACTTTTTCGAAGGATGTAACCTACTGTTGCAAATATGGATGACCGATCACTTATGCCACCGCTCTCCGCTCTTGGGTTACGGTTCGCCTGAGAAGACTTGCATTGGAGAATTCTACACTAGAATCAAAGGTTTCAATCTACCTGAGGGCGTCACATCATGGACCTCATTTTTCCGAACTCTCACTGCTAGCCAAATCCAATGGATGCTCGGATGGTCGCCTGTTGAGGAAATCATATACATGCCAGCAACCAGGCCCCACTTTCTGTTGATGGGACTTAAAAGCATCCAACCCTATGCACCATATCGGGTTTTGAGGCAACTTGGGAGGTATCAAGTGGTGCCGAAAGATGAAGATCTGAGTACCCAAGTGATTGAGATCAGTCCAGATGGTCGTTTCCCCGAAGAAGAAGTTCGCCAAATCTGGAGTGAGTGCCAACATCTGACGGCAAGCACTTGTGTAATGGATATAGCAAAAGGGGAAGTTGCCCCAGGGTATCACGCTTGGTTCAGAGGCGACCTGTCTTGCGAAAGACCAGCTAAGAGACCACATCTCAAAGACTTTGTAGAATCATCCCAAGGGCAATGGAATTGGTTAGCAAAAGTAAAGGGGTATCGAGCAGAGATTAGTGATTTGAAGCTACAAATTGACAGTCTAAAGTTCAATAACAGCATACAAATCGCGGCGGATCGAAGCGAAAAGAATAAATTGGTCCAAGAGAATGAAGAACTTAAGGCCCAAATCCAAAAATTGAGATTGTCTCTTGATGAACAGCCCAGAAGTCGATCAGACCAGCAGTTGATTAAGGGTTTAAAAAGAGAAGTCGCGGAGTGGCGAGATGGTTTAGAAGAATCGGGAAAGATTATGGCAAAGCTCAAGGCACAGTGGGGAATAAGAGTAGAGAAGCATCGCCGACATTTGAACCAATCGAAACGCGACCACGAGAAAACTGTTGCCAAAATGAAGAAAGAGATGGCTATACTTGAGATCAAAGCAGCTGATCATGCCAAGAATTTCCAAATTGAGAGCAGATACTGGTATGACTCATTAGCCCAGATGAAGTTAGAAGTACGACGACTGAAGAATCAGCATATGCAGGATGCTCAGGTATTCAAGATATGTAGCGATCAGATAAAACGCCTACTCGTAGAGAAGAAGCAAACCAGAGATAGGATCAAGGCCATTGCCCATGCCATCACCAGACGATGTCTACGATGTGAGAACATGACCAGCGTTACCGTCCTCTCGGCAGTGATGGGTTATGTCAAGCAGACTATGCATGAGCTGGAGCAACTTGAGAGGGATCTCACACCTAGGACCGCGGCGAGGCCGAACGATGCCCCGCGGACACCAATTTTCAAAATCATAATGCACTCATAAGTCAAGTCTGTATCTTAGCATCTTCCGCCTGTTTTTCCCATCAGGGTGATTTTTAGTCTGGGTTTATTTTCAAAGTTTGCTTTTTCTTTTGCAAAATGTAGTTTGTAATAGACCGTTTCAACAATAAAAGGTGTGTTTCTTTCATTTGTGTCTTTGAACTACGTAATGATCTGATTCACGTAGGCATCGTGATACGTAGGCAATCCTCATCGGATCCGGTCGCATTTTTTTTCGCAAATAAAAACATAAAAGAAAAACAAAAAGAGAAGAAAATGATAAGAAAAGGGAAGCTTAAAAAGAATGCCGGAATGACGCATGCTTTCGCCGTGAACATGTAGGAATCCACTTAACTGCATAGGTGCATCATGCCAAACGTGAGATTGCCTATCTGTTATTTGCTGCAAATTAACCGTGCGTTTGTCGTTGAGTATCTTCCAGGTTTTTGGAAAAGACGGTTGGTTTGGTGAAAGTCTGGCCTCGCACTCATACTTCACGAGGTCAAAGAGAAGTGTTCAACTACCTGTTGTTAAGACCGGAAGCAGTACTCACACTTACTTCACCAGGTCAAAAGGAAGTGTGGAAATGTCTTTAGAAATTCCGTTACAAACAATCCCTGTTTCCGAGGAGAGCTCGATCTCAGCCGTCCTCACACCTGAATCCGCAACTGCGGAGGAAAATAGAATCCTAAGACTCCGTATGTTGGAAATGCTGGACGACTGGAATAACGGAAAAGAACCGCCAAGTGTCGTCCCCGGATTCCCTGAGTTATTCTCCCGGTCGAGCGGGACTTCTAATGTCCCCATAAATTATCCTGCTACCCCATTCGGATACCCAACCACTTCAGCCTTCTTTGCTGGATCGCCCTCTGAGCCTCATCCCCGAATGTCAGCCACCGATGCAAGCATGAAAATCTTTACTGCACTGCCCTGCCCGACTACGGCACAGCCTGCTGCGTACAAGCCAAGCTTTGACTCATCCTCTTTTACATTCCAAGCACCCTCATTCTCAATGGAACCAACTAGGTTCACTACCAACACTAATCCTCCACCGCCTCAGTGCGAGCTTGCACCCGGGAAGGATCAGAACCCCAGAATTGCAGAACAAAATGAGATGGCCAAAAGAATGAGAAGCCTTGAACAAAGTTTGAAGAATATGCAAGGTTTGAGTGGACAGAAGAGCGTCTCTTACGCCGACCTATGCATGTTTCCTCACGTGCACCTGCCAGTGGGTTTCAAGACCCCAACGTTTGAGAAATACGATGGGCACGGTGACACCATTGCACATCTTAAGAAATATTGCAACCAATTGCGGGGAGCCGGAGGAAAAGAAGAACTGCTAATGGCATATTTTGGGGAAAGTCTAGTAGGGATAGCCTCGGAATGGTATATGGACCAGGAAATGTCCCGATGGCATATATGGGATGATCTCGCCAGAGATTTTGTGAAACAATTCCAGTATAACATCGACATTGCACCAGACCGAAATTCTCTGTCGAATTTGAAGAAGAAACCTTCAGAAAGCTTCAGCGAATATGCTATTAAGTGGCGTGAGAAGGCGTCGAGGGTAAAGCCTCCCATGGATGAAGTGGAAATGGTCACTACCTTTCTCCAGGCTCAAGAGTCTGACTATTTCCAAAACATGATGTCAGCCATGGGAAAGCCGTTTGCAGAAGCAATCAAGATTGGAGAGATGGTGGAGAATGGTCTGAAAACAGGTAGGATTCTGAGTCAAGCAGCCATAAGGGCGACCTCCCAAGCCGTCCAAAGCGGGTCCGGAGGAATGGCAAGAGGTAAGAAAAAGGAAGAAACGACCATGGCAGCTTCGGAAGTAAGGGAATATCGTCATCCCAGGCCTCGTTTCCCGGAAAGAACCCCACAACACTACTACCCCCACTCAAATCTGGCATATGCTCATCAACCCTATATGGTCATGAATGCCCAGCCTTATGCCCATCCGCCGCAACAAGCCAACCGAGGCCAAGCTCCACCTCCCAGAAATTAGCCTCCTTACCGCAACAACTATAACCCACAACCTCCGCAGAATAACTTCCGCCCTCAGGAGCCACCTCGAAGGCGGACTTTCACGCCCATCGGTGAACCGTACTCTACTTTGTTCCCGAAGCTAGTCCAGTTGGGTTTCTTGCAACCAATCCCTCAAACAAGGCAAAACCCGACGTCACCTTCTTACAAAGCTGGAGTCAGATGCGCCTATCATTCAGGGGCCGAGGGACATGATACAAATGACTGCTGGTCGTTGAAAAGAGTGGTCGAGAATTTGATAGAGCAAGGGAAAATAGTGCTAAGGGACGAGGAGATCCCGAATGTAACTAACAATCCATTACCTGCTCACAATAATGGGCCGCTGAACGGAATGATTTGCGAAGACAAAGAATTCGACCCTGCTCTGAAAGCTATAATCGCCATTGTCAACACGGGGAAAAGTCCTGAGATAGACCAGAAACCAGAAAAGGGGGAAGAGGCCAAGGCTATAAAGAGCGATCCTGAAAAGAAGGTGGAGAAGAAAGTGGTACCAGTAAAGGATGGAGTTCTTTACATACCACGAGGTCGAGCTGAGAAGACGCAGAACTTCGGGATCAAAAAGACAAAACCTATGTACGTGCCAAAAGGGGCCTATGTGGTCCGGGGGACGATTCAACCACCTCGACTGAATGAGCCAGTGGTTATCGGACGCGTGCCACAAAAGCCGATGACCAACTCGTCCACAGTACCGGAATTATCAGAAGACTTTGGTAATGTACAAAGGTAAAGAGGTCATGGGAGAACTTCCAGAAAATACTTTCATTGGAAGGTATTCAAATACCCAAGAGCTGAACAACGCCACACAAAGGCGCTTCCCACCAAAGAAGCCTGTAAGCGTTGAAGAAGCGGAAGTGTTCTTCCAACAAATGAAAATGCCGGATTACGAAGTGATAGATCAACTGCGCAAGTACCCCGAGCAAGTGTCCATGCTATCGTTGTTGATGAGGTCGTCCGAGCATCAAAAGATCTTACTGAAGACCCTGAATGAAGCATATGTTCCAGTTGAAACCTCGGTTGAACAACTAGAGCAGATGACAGAAAGATTCTTCGCCGTCAACCAAATCTCTTTCAGCAAGAACGATTTACCCCCGGAAGGAGCGGCACACAACAAGGCCTTGCATCTAACAGTTAAATGCGAGGACTACTATGTCAAGCGGGTAATGTTGGATGGGGGATCAGGTGTTGACATTTGCCCGCTCTCCACGCTACAAAGAATGGAAATTGGGACCAGAAGAATCCGACCCAACAATGTCTGCGTAAGGGCTTTCGACGACATCAAGAGAGATACCATGGGGGAAATAGACCTGTTGTTGGTCATAGGACCAGTCGAGTTCGAAGTAACCTTCCAGGTGCTCGACATGGATACATCCTACAATTTCCTCCTCGGCAGACCTTGGATCCATGCGGCAGGAGCTGTGCCTTCCACTCTTCACCAGATGGTGAAGTTTGAGTGCGAAGACCGAGAGATCGTGGTCCATGGAGAAGATGAGCATGCTATCTATCGGGACCCATCCATCCCATATCTTGAACCGAGAGAAGGGAGCGAACATACGGTCTATCAAGCTTTCGAGATTATACTGGCAGAGCAGCACGAAGAGGAAATACCCTGCCCCCAGCCTTTCTTGTCTAACGCCTCGGTTATGGTGGCCAAAGAGATGATCCGACACGGATTTAGGCCAGGGAAAGGGCTTGGACGAACCCTTCAGGGAATAACAGAACCCATCACCTTGCCAGTCACCAAGAAACCTTTTTGAATAGGTTTCAAACCTACTCCAGCAGACGAAGAGTGGGCAAAGAAAAGGAGAAATGAGGGTTGGAAGTTACCTCAACCATTGCTGGATTTATATGAAACTTTCATCAGGCCAAGGTACACCGAAGCAGAAGACGATGAGGTCTTCACGGCTGAGGAAATCGATGAGATATGCGGGGCAATGAGAGAGATGCTCTACGAGGTCCACATGGTTCAACCAGGTGAAGGTACAAGCATTGCTGAGATGCTGTACGTGGGGCCGAACGCCAAACTTCGAAACTGGGAGGCCACGCCATTCCCGACTAGACGAAAGTCCGGGTAGACCTGTCCTGCCACCTTTCTGTGTCACAAGTTGTCTCCAGGACATAACTTGAACGTTTTCTTCCTTTCAATTGTTGTTTTGAATTCCTAAGTTGTAAACATTGTTGTCTTCCAACTTTCCAAAGAAAATAGAAAAAAATCAATCATTGCTTTCCCATTCTTTCTTTTGTTCTGATTTTTGTTATTTTTCCTTTTATCTTTCCTTTCAGTTATAATAATGCGGCTTTAAATATGACATGCTTGCGGACTTTACGCCCATATCACAACGAGCTATTTAACTGTGAATTAATGAACCCAGAACCAGAATATGATGAGGAAGAAGCTTTTAGGGAAATAAATCGAGAGTTAGAACATTTTGAGAATAAACCTAAGCCAAATCTGAACGATACTGAACCGGTTAATTTAGGAACTCCGGAAGAAATCTGGGAGACCAAAATAAGCATTCACATGGACAAGAAAATGCGAGAGGCGATAATTCAACTTCTTTTTGAATTTAAAGACGTGTTTGCTTGGTCATATGATGACATGCCGGGACTAGGTGTTGATCTAGTGGTTCATAAATTGCCGATTCATCCTGATTGTCCTCCAGTTCAACAAAAGCAACGAAAGTTCAAAACTGAGGTCAGTGACAAGATCAAAGAGGAGATCACCAAACAACTGAAAACGGGAGTGATTCGGGTAGTCCAGTATACAACATGGTTGGCAAATGTGGTTCCAGTACCGAAAAAGGACGGGAAAACTCGGGTATGTGTAGATTACCGAGATTTGAATAGAGCAAGTCCTAAAGATAATTTCCCACTACCCAACATCCACATCCTCGTTGATAATTGTGCCAAACACGAGATACAGTCTTTCGTAGATTGTTACGCTGGGTATCATCAGGTATTGATGGATGAAGAGGACGCCGAGAAAACTGCCTTCACCACGCCTTGGGGCACCTACTGTTATCGGGTCATGCCATTTGGTCTGAAGAATGCTGGGGCTACTTACATGAGGGCCATGACCGCCATTTTTCATGACATGATGCATCAGGAAATAGAGGTGTACGTGGACGACGTAATAGTCAAGTCCAGGACGCAGGATAATCACATCCAAGATTTGAGGAAGTTCTTCGAGAGATTAAGGAAGTATGACTTGAAGCTGAACCCAGCCAAATGTGCTTTCGGAGTTCCGTCGGGCAAACTTTTGGGCTTCATCATAAGTAGGAGAGGTATCGAACTAGATCCAACTAAGATAAAATCTATCAGAGATCTACCTCCCCCGAGAACGAAGAAAGACGTGATGAGTTTGTTGGGCAGGTTGAACTACATCAGTCGATTTATTGCCCAGCTGACAAGCACGTGTGAGCCCATATTCAAGCTGTTAAGGAAAGATGCGGCGATCAAATGGACAACTGAGTGTCAAGAAGCCTTTGGTTGCGTCTTGGAGACCACTTTTCTTGTATCTGATAGTCTTGGAGAACTCTTTCGGTTGCGTCCTCGGGCAACATGACATAACCGGAAAAAAGGAGCAAGCAATCTACTACTTGAGCAAGAAATTCACCGGCTACGAGGCCAAGTACACTCTGCTGGAGAGAACATGTTGCGCTCTAACGTGGGTTGCTCAAAAGCTGAGACATTATCTCCAAGCCCACACTACTTTCCTCATAAGCAGGTTGGATCCTTTGAAGTATATATTTCGGAAACCAATGCCTACTGGAAGACTGGCTAAGTGGCAAATCTTGCTTACTGAATTCGACATAGTCTATGTCACTCGCACGACAATGAAAGCCCAGACGCTAGCAGATCACTTGGCCGAAAATCCGGTCGATGAGGAATACCAGCCATTGAGTACTTACTTTCCCGATGAAGAAGTAAACACCGTAGAAGTGGTCTCGGAGGACGCTCATGTTTGGAAGATGTTCTTTGATGGAGCCGTGAATGCCAAAGGTGTAGGGATTGGGGCAATTTTGATTTCGCCTTCTGGTCAGCATTATCCCGCCACAGCTAGACTGCGTTTCTTTTGCACAAACAATACAGCTGAGTATGAAGCCTGCATTATGGGCATGATTATGGCGATCGATCAGGATGTCGAAGACTTACTGATTATGGGAGATTCCGACCTGATTATCCGGCAAGTCCAAGGCGAATGGGAAACTCGGGATGTCAAACTTATCCCTTACCGACAGCATGTGGAGGACCTCGGCAAGCGCTTTACATCAATAGAGTTCAGGTATATCCCGAGGTGTCACAATGAACTGGCAGATGCACTTGCTACTCTGGCTTCAATGCTACCCTACCCGGGCAACGCCCACGTCGATCCTTTGGAAATCCAAATCAAGGAAAGACATGGTTACTGCAACATAATCGAGGCGGGATCAAATATGCAGCCTTGGTACCATGACATCAAGAGGTTCTTGAAGACGCAAGAATACCCCGAGCATGCTACTGGAGACCAAAAGAGAACCATTAGGCGGCATGCAAGTGGTTTCTTTCTGAGCAGTGAATTGTTGTATAAAAGGACCCCGGACCTCTACCTACTAAGATGTGTCGACGCCGAGGAGGCGAGAAAGATCATGCATGAAGTACACGCAGGTGTGTGCGGACCTCACATGAACGGGTATGTCTTAGCGAAGAAAATCCTTCGAGCAGGTTATTACTGGATGACCATGGAAAAGGACTGCTTTAGCTTTGTTCGGAAGTGTCATCAGTGTCAGGTGCACGGTGATTTGATTCATGCACCTCCCACGGAGCTGCATCCCATGTCTGCACCTTGGCCATTTGTCGCCTGGGGCATGGACGTCATTGGACCAATCGAACCAAAGGCTTCGAATGGACACAGGTTTATACTGGTTGCCATCGATTACTTCACAAAATGGGTAGAGGCTGTCACTCTCAAGTCGGTCACTAAAAAAGCTGTAGTGGATTTTGTACACTCAAATCTTATCTGTCGTTTCGGTATTCCTGCGACTATCATTACAGATAACGCAACAAATTTGAACAGTCACTTGATGGGAGATGTATGCGAGCAATTCAAGATAACGCATAGGAATTCTACTCCTTATAGGCCGAAGGCCAATGGTGCTGTGGAAGCGGCGAACAAAAACATCAAGAAGATTTTGAGGAAAACGATCCAAAGTTCCCGACAGTGGCATGAGCAGTTACCCTTTGCATTGTTGGGGTATCGCACTACGGTACGCACGTCAGTAGGAGCAACTCCTTATCTTTTGGTTTATGGGACCGAGGCTGTAATACCGGCAGAGGTAGAGATCCCTTCTCTTCGAACCATTGTTGAAGCAGAAATCGAAGACAGTGAATGGGTCAAGACTCGGTTAGAGCAGTTGACTTTGATCGATGAAAAGCGAATGGCCGCGGTTTGTCACGGGCAGTTGTACCAACAAAGGATGGCCCGTGCTTACAACAAGAAAGTCCGACCCAGGAATTTCGAAGTAGGTCAGCTGGTACTGAGGCGTATTCTGCCACATCACCTGGAAGCAAAAGGGAAATTTGCTCCAAATTGGAAAGGCCCATACATCATCAGGAAAATACTGCCAAGAGGAGCATTGTATCTAGGTGATATCGAAGGAAATGACCCCGAAACAGCAGTAAATGCAGATGCAGTCAAGAGATACTACGTCTGATTTATACTCCAGCGGTCCTGACGCATTTGAAATGATGAAGGTTTTATTTCCACTATCCCCAAACACTACCCAATTCTCTCTACAAACCTTTGAGCCGCTTACAAAAAAAAAAACTTACAAAAAAAACAAAAAAAAAACAAAAACAAAACAAAACATTGATTGAGGCCTGAACTACGTTTGACTTGATTCCGAAAGGATACGTAGGCAGCCTCTCCCTGAGGTTCAGTCACACCAACAATAAAATCCCATTCACCCTGAAATTGAAACCGGGGCACGTCGAGTAGTTTAGAAGTTAGCATCATCTACATCTCTTTACCAAGCACAAGCCTTCAAATCAATTACCAAAGATCGTGGGAAGCCAATAAGCGTCACAAATGGAGACCGACACACTCTGAATTGAGAGAAATAAAATGAGAGAGTCTCGTCGGTGAAAACCTTCGGGCACCGCGAGGCGACGGGAGTAGAGAGACCGAAATGAGAGAGCTTGTTTAGTAAAAACTCACAAAGAGTGCTATCAAGCGATGACAGGAAGAGAAATGAGAGAGGTCAGCCGGCGAAAACCCGCAAAGGGCGCTGTTGGCCGAAGGAATGTCTCCACCTAAGAAGGTCTCGGCAAAGTTCCACCGGTTTGGAATCACAGATCCATTTTGGTTCAGGGAAACGCAAATTCATGGAAGGTCAGGCGTCCAGTCCAAAAAGCATGTCATGTCCATTTAAAGCCAGCATTGTCTTCCTCAGATAAGTCTTTCTCGTCCCGAAGGGGATACTCTTTTTCTGAAATTTGTCTTTTCTTTTCTTTGTTTTCTCTTCGAATCTCTTTCATGTTTAACCCCAAGTTCTAGATACACCGGAAAGGACAGGTGGCAAGTTTGTTTGCACGGAATTCCGTTTCATGAAGGAAAACACCTCATTTCGTTGGTATGTCTGTTTAAACCTGAAGAATCATGATGTTTGGCGGCGTTCGAAGTAAAGAGAAAAGAGAGAAATTTCCCCCAGCAAGACCGCTTCGGACAAATCCCCACAGAGTCTCCCCTTGTACAATCCCCCACAGAGTCTCCCCAATATTAAAAAAAAAAATGGAATCTCCCCAGCATATCCCCAGCGAGTCCCTTTGTAAAAATTCCCCAACAAGCTTACCCCAACAAATCCTAGAAAGACCGCTTTGAAACAAATCCCCAGCATGCCCCGTTGTACAAAAATCCACACAAAGAATCCACTTTGTAAATATTCCCCCACAGAGCTTCCTTTTATACAAATCCCCACGGATTACCTCCAATAAAATCTCCGTTGAGAATCTCCAAGCAAAACGGGACACACAAAAAGAGAAAAAAAAAAGAAAAAAAAAGAGGCCTTACGAGGCAAATCATAGCAAATCTGGAAATACAAGCCTGAGCAGTCTAAAGGGTTTCGCCATTCGAATCAAATCAATGGCGGGACTTCACAACAGAAATAAAGACGCAACAAAGCAACTGGGAACGATCAAGGTCACCGAACCGACCGTCATTTCCGAACTAACAATTGTTTCTTTGTCTGAAAAGTTGAAACAGGTATAATCCAAGACAACCGTGCAAGAAGCAGGTGTCGCCCAAAGAGGAAGGTACACGGGTACAAGAAATACTTTGGCAATGATGAATTCACTCGAAAGGTAAGTTTCCACGAAACTCCCTTTTATCTTCTACTAAAATAAGAAAATTCAAAAAAAAAGAAGTCAGTGGTTGTTCTCGAATTTTGTCCACAGCCAGCCAGCATTAGGGTTTTAAACCCTAAACTGAGCTTTTCCATGCAATCAGCATTAGGGTTTTAAACCCTAAACTGAATTTTTCCTTTAGTCAGCATTAGGGTTTTAAACCCTAAACTGAACTTTTTCCATTCAGCCAGCATTAAGGTTTTAAACCCTAAACTGAGTTTTTCCATGCAGTCAGCATTAGGGTTTTAAACCCTAAACTGAATTTTTCCTTTAGTCAGCATTAGGGTTTTAAACCCTAAACTGAACTTTTTCCATTCAGCCAGCATTAGGGTTTTAAACCCTAAACTGAGCTTTTCCATGCAGTCAGCATTAGGGTTTTAAACCCTAAACTGAATTTTTCCTTTAGTCAGCATTAGGGTTTTAAACCCTAAACTGAACTTTTTTCCATTCAGCCAGCATTAGGGTTTTAAACCCTAAACTGAGCTTTTCCATGCAGTCAGCATTAGGGTTTTAAACCCTAAACTGAATTTTTCCTTTAGTCAGCATTAGGGTTTTAAACCCTAAACTGAATTTTTTCCATTCAGCCAGCATTAGGGTTTTAAACCCTAAATGAGCTTTTCCATGCAGTCAGCATTAGGGTTTTAAACCCTAAATTGAATTTTTCCTTTAGTCAGCATTAGGGTTTTAAACCCTAAACTGAACTTTTTTCCATTCAGCTAGCATTAGGGTTTTAAACCCTAAACATTTTCCATGCAATCAGCATTAGGGTTTTAAACCCTAAACTGAATTTTTCCTTTAGTCAGCATTAGGGTTTTAAACCCTAAACTGAACTTTTTTCCATTCAGCCAGCATTAGGGTTTTAAACCCTAAACTGAGCTTTTCCATGCAGTCAGCATTAGGGTTTTAAACCCTAAACTGAATTTTTCCTTTAGTCAGCATTAGGGTTTTAAACCCTAAACTGAACTTTTTTCCATTCAGCCAGCATTAGGGTTTTAAACCCTAAACTGAGCTTTTCCATGCAATCAGCATTAGGGTTTTAAACCCTAAACTGAACTCTTTCCTTTCAGTCAGCATTAGGGTTTTAAACCCTAAACTGAATTTTCCATTTAGTCAGCATTAGGGTTTTAAACCCTAAACTGAACTTTTTTCCATTCAGCCAACATTAGGGTTTTAAACCCTAAACTGAGCTTTTCCATGCAATCAGCATTAGGGTTTTAAACCCTAAACTGAACTCTTTCCTTTCAGTCAGCATTAGGGTTTTAAACCCTAAACTAAATTTTCCATTTAGTCAGCATTAGGGTTTTAAACCCTAAACTGAACTTTTCCCCAGTTGGTCGGTATTAGAGTTTCAACTCTAAACTGAACTTTTCCCAGCTAGTTGGTATTAGGGCTCCAACCCTGAACTAAGCATTCATACCTTCTTTCATCAATTTTATGAACTTCTTGGCGAATAATTCACGAAATTTTTCCTAGTGAAATTGGGGCAGAAAATTTCGTTCGTTTGTTTTTCCCGCAGGTCTAACCTCGAGCCACACGGATCGAAACGACCCACAAGATGAGTCTCAACTTAGAATCTAAGAAGAAAATACAAAAAGAAGATGTCCCGAGATACCGGAGAAAATGGAAGGCGGATCGCTCCAAGATTTGATTAAGGTCCAGAACTCTGCCAGTCACGTCTCACTCAGTATCCCAGAGATTAAACAAGTCGCCGCAACTCGCAAGCATCAAGATTCGGATCGAAGTCTCCAAGCACAATCAGCTAAGACCCGAGATCAAGCCGCAAAAGAATCATAGATAGGGATCTTGTAACTAGCAGTTGACATGCATATAAGTATTTAGTTCAGTTTCATTTTTCCTTTGGTTGTAATAAGGCGGTCAGTAAAGCAACGGTGACAACAACAACAACAGCAGTAACAGCAAGCATTGCAGTCCCATGGTAGTCCCAGCTACCGAAACTTCCCGAACTACATTGACCTGATTCCTGTTTAGCCCAGGATATGTAGGAAATCTTTGAAGCAAGATTCGGTCAAAACTTTCAAAACATGCTTCACACGGAGTAGTCCATAGGCAAAAATCGCTCATACACGCTCACTTTATCTTTGCGCGAAAACTCTTCGTGTTTCCGAACAAAGAGGGGCAGCTGTGAGCACGTGATTTTTGTTTTACGCGACAATCGCTCCAAAAGAAATAAAAAATAATAACAAATGGTTCTGTTGTACAATTTTTGGATTTTACATGGCACTTTGTTAATTATTTATGATTTTTACCTATTTTTAGTTTTATTAAAACAAAATACAAAAAAAAAATGTGTATGTGTCACGCGTAATTTGAACCGTAATCCGTTTGTTAAAAAAAAAGAGGCATAAATATGCATTTTTGTCCGTAATTGTTGTCTTGTTTAATTTTACCTACTTTTAACACTTTTATATGCGTGTAATAAAAACATTAATTGTTAATTAATGTTTTTTTTAGTTTCATTTAATTAGGTTGTGTGTTTAAGAAAATTAGAAATAAAGAAAAAGAGGGTAAAATTTGTTTTAAATGAATTTGGGCCGTTCCCATTTCAAAATCTGAGGCCCAAATGAACAGCCCAAGCCACCAGTCCGAACAGCCCACCCCCAGGCCACAAAACGACGTAGTTTAACACCAAAACTACGTCGTTTCAATGCTAATCCATCACGACCGTTCAAACCAAGCTGATCCAATGGTCCGGATCTCTCACCCATAACCCCCATTACCCGACCCGTTACCCGAACCAATTCTGACCCCTACTAAGCCAGACGACGACGTTTCTTTTAAGCCTTCAGATCCAAGCCGTCCATCTCGCCTCATCCAACGGTTGAAATCAATCCACCCATCCCATATATAAGGTCCCTATCATACCCTGCCCCCCTATCCAAGACCCCAGCCTTCGTCCTCATCCCCTTCCCCTCCAAACCCTAGCCGCCCCTGTATTCTTCACCATGAAAGCCGGCGGCATGAACGCCGGTGGCCTTCACCTTAACACCATAGGACCATCTCACCCCCCTGAACATGGACCTGTTGACCGTTTAGTTCGAATCATCCTCTAGGTCCTCGAATCTTCATTTGAAGATTCGAGCAAAACTCGATCTACACCGATCTGCCCTAGATTCATACCAGACAATCCCCGGACCCCCCTCGTGACCAAACCATACTTGGTTTGGTCCGAATCTAACCAAGAAAGCCCAAAACCCAAATCTTCCCTCTAGAACCCTAGGTTTCCTCGTTCCTGTTCTGTGCCTGTTCGAACCAAGAGATTAGGGTCTAATGGACTTTAATCGAAGTGTTTCTCATTTGAGAAACACTTCGATTAAATTCCATTCAACCTTGAGAAGGGTCTGTTCAAACACGATTTGATTTTTTCTGTTTTCAAAGTTTTTAAGGTAAGTTTGTTTTCTCTTTGTTATTCAATACGTGTGTGGTTTAAAGGTCTGTTCGTATGGCTGAATGTCTTGTGTAATTTGTGTCTTTGAATTTTTATCAACTGTTGATTGTCCACCTTACCTGAACCTCTGTGTTTGATTGAGTCCCTCTTCTATTTTTACGGATAATGTGTATATGTGTGTGCTGTGCAATTAGTCGAACCTCAAATTTGACTGATCAACTGATTCCCCAGTACAATTCTGCTTGGTCAGTATGATTCGAGTCATGTGTTCGATACTATTAAATGTCTGATTTTGGCTTCGATTGTATGTGTTTTAACTAGTATAGTCGAATCGATATACGTCGTCAATTGGTTTTATGTTAGAATGGTAGCAATTTGACTCAGGCTTTTGTAATTTACTGAAGCATTGTTGAATCAGATTAGTGTTGTTGCCACTCGGTATTAATTTGTTTAGCCAAATCAGAAAGACATTTAAAGGATTGATTTATTAGCTAGGTTTCAGATTTTAATAGCATTGTTTACTCATCTCTCAGCCTTGGGCAGCATGTGCATTACAAAGTAATGGACAGCATGTGCTGTCAGGACACACCCCTGCTGCCCATACTCTGCTTTAGTTTCAGAAATAATAAACATTACTCAAAAGTAAGTCTGCCAGGGAATATCATGGGGTTTGTCTATACTTAATTAGCTAAGTGGAATCTGAAAATAGGACAGCACATGGGAGGGGTGTTGTGATGGTCTAAACAGGCTGTTAAAGGTTTGATTTTAGGTTGATAAAAGGAGGAACTTCCATCAGTGGAAAGGGACATTGAAACATACACACACACAGGGACAGATTTTTATACACACACACACAGACAGAGAGAGTTTGATTTTGGGAGAAGGACAGATTTTTTGAAAGGAAGAGATCTGAGATTAGAGAGGGAGAACTCAGACTGAATTTTGAGAACTGGAAGTTCTGGAAAAAACACCAAAAATTGGAAAAGGTTTCTTTCTGATAACTCAAGTATAAATCTCAGAACTGAAGACTGATATTGGATTTTGAAAAGAAAGGAGATAGGGAGAGGGATATACAGAAAGCAGAAACTGCTATCTTCTTCTTGCTGTTTGTTCGATTCCCAGTTTGTTCAACCTGTTCAGTCAGTTCTGTTTTCTTTTAAGTGTCAGCTGAGTTTATTGGTTGGTTGGCATTGTTTGATTCTCTTGGAGTTGGTTTGTCTGAATCCTGACCCTACTCCCCTGCTGGTTGCTGTCATTTTGCTGCCTCTTTCCCTCGTCTATAATTGCATCTTGCATTGGAATTTGTCCTGCTGTTGTTCATCTGTTACTGCTGCTGTTTTGCTTGCACTGTTGCTCAACTGACTCTCTTGCTTTCTTCATTGTAAGCATCTCCTCAGGTACACACTTCGAATCTGTCTGATGTAACTGATGTCGCAATGAAAGTTGAATCGAAAGATTTGAAGATTTTTTTATCTGTTGCCTTGCTTACCGCTTTGCGAATGTTGTTAAAGTTGTATAAATCCTTTTATTTGTAGCCTAATAGAGAATACATTAGTAAGTTCGTACTTAATTAATGTTTATGTTGATCTGAAACTGTGGTACTTGATTCGTTTAGAAGCATACAGGATGTAAATACAGTTCAGGAATGTGAAACTATTTAATATGATTGTTAAAATTGAACTCACTCTTTCAAGCATGCTTTGAATAGGTAGGGGGCAAATAGCTTTTAAATCTAGCCAAACATGATACAGTTTTGAGTCACCCAATTTTGATTTCTTTAGGCAGTTTGTAGGACTAGTTTTGAACATCATCGGTAACATCCTCTAATAAGGAATTCAATTAATCCTGCTTAAGCAAGTTAATTCAAATCCGACTTAAAGATGTTGTTCGGATTAAGTGTTGTATTTCGTCAATCTCGCATGTAACTTCTTCGTCTAATTAAAGCATGTTCCACAAGGTATGACGTCTCTCCATTTTATAAATAATTAATCAGAAATTGATAAGGATCCGGTTTAGGCCAAAGCATATACTTGAATTAACATGTATCTTTCTTCTTCTATTTAGACTGAACATAATAGAAATGTAGTCACTTTAGGGTATCCTTTCTAAAATAGAGACGAGCCTCGCCAAATAAAAAATGCAACATTGCGGAGCCCTCAATAACTAACCATAATAAATATTTTAGAATTCAGGATAGGTCGTTTAGTGAATTTCATGGCCTTCTCCGAAAAATAATAACGCGTTAGACTCTTTAGGCGCGGCTTAATTTAACCTTCTTAAACACGGGTGCACATTGATGTGACCCAAATCCAAATCTCAACGGAGTCAAAATGTGTCGACGACCGCGGGTGCATTGATTGTGACGTGGTTCGAGATGCATTTTCACGACGTTGCAATTCTTTAAAAATAAATGATAATAATAAAAGCGGTTTAAACTTAATAAAAGCACATAAGTCACAACATGTATTTAAATCAGATATTTAGCCATTATAACAATTTAAGCGACCGTGCTAGAACCACGGGATTCGAGGGTGCCTAACACCTTCCCTCGGGTCAACAGAATTCCTTACTTAGAATTTCTGGTTCGCAGACTTCATTTGGAAAAGTCGAAAATTTCCTCGATTTGGGATTCAAGATAAACCGGTGACTTGGGACACCAAAAGCCAAATCTTTCCCAAGTGGCGAATCTGAATTAAATAAATAATCCCATTTCGAATATTGTCACTTAAATTGAAAAAACTCCCTCGCGCATCTTACCCTTCGGGGCGGGCGCGCAAAAAGGAGGTGTGACAGTGAATACATTATTTGCCTACTCAAATAAACAACGTGCGAATTACGTATAAACATTGGGAAAGAATTGATGTAAGAAAGGAAATGATATTTTCCAAGAATTTTCATTATTCTATTTGAGGCGAATACTATTTTTTATATTTTTTAAAATGTTATAATCTATAAACCTAATCACCTTCTACATTACTTGTTTTTAATCCAAAGTTGTAATCGTTTGGTTAATTTGTTTACGATGGTAGATATGCATCAAGTTGATAAAAAAAATTATTATACAAATCGATTCAATAAAATTGCATTACATGCAACATAGTTGTACGTCTGAACCGTTCATAACATTCTAACATCGTAACGAGCTATATCAACTCACCTTCCACATATGATTATATATATACTCATCATCATGCCATATATGAACATACAACTTATATCAATCTAAACCAAAATCAGATTTTTTACAAGATATACTAATAATGTAATTTCTTGATACTTCCATTCTACTTTACATTTAGCTAACAATATTACGGGATGTAATTAATGGCCCATTTTATGCCATGTTCCCTACCTTGATAATTCAATCATGACTTCACTTAATGAAAATTCCGAAATAGGTGATATTATTACAACACTTATACGAACTTTAAGATGTAACAATTATCTTATATTCATTACGTCAAACGTACTACTATATTAATCAACTGAAACAAAACCAAATTTTAAACTAATGAACTTGAACGAATGGAAAACAGAATTATAATTCCCGAACTTCATTAATTTGTCATGTTGAAGCTTTTCATGACATGAATTTACAGATATGTACCTGATATTGGAAGCAAAAGAAAATGAAGATGAGAATCAGCAGCAGTAATAACAGTACAACAGCAACAACTGCCCAGCAACAGTAACAACCCAGTAACAGACCGGTGGAGTAGTAATCTCAAAAACAAAAGCTTTAAGCTTTGAATGAAACAACAACCATTGATACTAATTTCAAACAAAGAAAGAAAGCAGAAGATTTTTTAGTTTTTATTTTTATTTTGAAAGCTTAAATATTTTTCGGAATTTTTCTTTCTCTTAAATGTTCAGCCCTTTTTTTCTCTCTTCTATTCTCTGTCCGTTTTTTTCTCTCTATCTGTCTCTCCTTAAATCTGATTTCAAGACTTCCTATATATAACTCATCCCATAAATCTTTTAATTAATTAAAATCAATACTTTTTCTCTACCCAACCCATTATCTTCCCACTCATCCCCATTACATTAAATAAACATATCACACCACCCCATTATATTTTGTCCCCCATGCTTCACTTAAAATAATACAAGATTCCCCCCACTAAATTTTGTCTTGTCCCCCCTTTATATTAAACAACTATATCACAACCCACCCCATTTCATTTTGTCCCCCATGCTTCATATAAACAATTACAAAATGTACAATTCCTAAACTACCCCTCCGACCCTATTACAAATTACTATTTTACCCCCGAAAGTACTATAAATTACCAAACTACCCATCAGCTATAACACATCAATTAATCAAACTTAACCAAAATATAGGCAATATGATTAATTTCTAACAATGTTCAAACAACAAATTTCATGGACATGATTTCTTCAACATTTCAACAACAAATCACATGAACATGATTTCAACAACATTTCAACAACAAATCACATGAACACAAATTGAACAACAAAGAACAACTAAAATTTGATTGATCAATATTTTAGCAACAAACAATCCTATTTTCGGATTCAACAACAACAACAAACAAGTATATTTAGATTTCTAAATTCAATAATATTGAACTTAAAATCAACTCTAACAACATTACAACCAACAATTCCTATATTAAACTTTAAACAAGATTATGAAACAAATTCAAGAAATAATCATAAATGATAAACAAGAAATCAAACTATACAAATTTCGGATTCAAGATCAAAGTATGAACATGAATGAATCCATTTTTTTTAAAACAACAAACATGACGGATTAAAAGACTCAAACAACATTAATAATTTCTGAAAATATATAACAACATGAAACAAATTGAAGAAATAATCAATTAAATTTCAATTTGAATCTAACAAACATCAAACTAACAAATATTCACTTAAACAATAATACAAACATGAAATGAATATGAAAACAACTAATTAAACTTCTATTTTGAAATCTGAAAATTAATTTAACAAACAACATGAACAAACTAGAAAATTATTTCAACGACGAACAAACCAAACAAGAATTAAATCACTTCTTTATTTTGGATCCGAAAAATACCAAACAAAATATGGACGATAAGTGAGATTCAAAACCAACTAACCGGAGATGAACCAACGATGAACTTGAATGAAAACAAATCTATCCGGAAATGATTATCGCCCCAAAATCACTTGAATGCTCCCAGACGAACGACTGCTCCAATTAATTTGATGTTCGAAGAATAATACAAATGAGCACTGAAACAAACTCTCAAAACCCTAAACATTCAAATGAACACCCGCTAATTCGTTACATTTTACTCACTTGACTTTTATCACTTCAAAACTCAGATTGAAATCCAAGAAGATCAACAGAAATGGTGCGAAAATGTTGTCCAGAATTTCTGTTTGACGTTAATGATGCTGGAGCTGGGTGTATTGGAAGCAGCCATGGCGGAAAGCTCATCGAACGAGTGGCGACCATGGACGTCGAGCTCAAGCTTGAGCTCGACAAAGAAGATGAAGGCAGACGCGACACAGTAACAGCTGAAGACAGCAACGCGAGCAGCAGCAGTAGCACGGCACAGTAGTAGCGGGCATGACAACGATGGTCGTTTGGTGGTGGTTCGGGTGTTCGAGCTGGTTATGGCGACGGAATGTATGGACGTGAGGGATAGTTTGGACAACGCAGCAGCAGTTGATACTGCTTGACGTGGAATGAGGGATCGTTTGGGCAAGATGGTGAGGAAGACGATGGCGGACAGCAGTGGTCGTCGGATTTAATGGAGGATCGCCGAAGAGGTTTTGGAGGGGTGACGATGGTTTAGGGTTTGGTTGGTTTGAAAGAGAAGAACGTGAGGCAGCAGGTACGGGCATCCATGGGAGTTGGGTGGTTTTGAGGTTTTGAAGAGGAAGGAGATAGGGTGGCCATTGTTGGCTTTCTTGAAGCTTGAGGAAGAAGAAGAAGATAGGAGGGGGGGCAGATGGCTTAGCTCTTTAGGGTTTTCTCTTCTTCTTTTTTTTGTTTTGTTTTGTAAAAATGATAGGGGTGTTGGGTTATGGACTGGGTCGACCCAGTTCGAAATGGACTGGGTCGTAGGGAAGATTGGGCCATTTTTTGGGCCTGTGGCTTGAAATTGAAGAAGAGACCCAATTCCGACTTTCTTTATATTTTCGCTCTCTTTTCTTCTTTTATTTCTCTAAAACTAAATTATAAAAATACTTAAACTATTATTAAGAATTAAATTAAGTTATAAAAGCGCAAATTAACTCCCAATAACAATTAACGCACAATTAAGTAATAATTAAGCATAAAATTGTATATTTGGATATTAAATGCTAAAAATGCAAACGATGCCTATTTTTGTAATTTTTAATTTTTGTAAAACAAATTTAATTACTAACAATTGTAGAATTAAATCCTACATGCAAAATGCGATATATTTTTGTATTTTTTATTAATGTAGCAAATAAACATGCACAGACAAATATAAATAATTATTCAAAATATCACAAAATATCACAAAATTGCACACCAAAGAAAAATCATTTATTTTTGGATTTTTTGGGAGTAATTCTCATATTGGGCAAAAAATCACGTGCTTACAATGTTTGTTTAATATCTGCAGAATTTAATTGGTTCTAAAATCAGTAACCCTTCTTTAAAATCAGTATACTTCCACCTAGGCAAGCAGTAGGTAATTGTTTAACTGCGTCAGTTTTAATAAACTGCAACCAGATAAGGCCTAATTCGGACTCCTCATCTGAGAAATATGTGATGAAGCAGCATGTCCTAATGCTTTAAATTTAATTCAGACTATAACCAGTATTTAAAGTCATGCTAAATAATTTGCTCTTTTAAGTGAGGAGGCCTGATTGAGCCTTAAACTGCTATTTGTTTCCCCCTACTTGCTTATGTGTTTTGTTTGTCGCATTAGAATTTTGTCCTTTTAAAACTATGAAAATCCCCAACCTCCCTCCCTTTAGTAATAGTAGTCCCAAATGCCTCCGGGACTGATAGGATCTGGACGGGTAATAGCATGTAATAAGTAACGATACTATTCCGCGTTTAATACCTTAACGGGGTAGGAAAGGGTAGATATGGACATGATGACCGATGCGCTAATACCACGTGCGACCCCTCTTCTGAGGAGTGATTACCGGGTATTGCATTGATGTGATCCATATTGTTTGTAAACCTAAGACCCCTTCCCCTTTACTCGTTATCCCTTTTTTAACTGTCCAGACTATTTGCTTAAGATTTCTGTTTTCTTTATCTTTCTTCAAACTTTCCATTCACTTACAACATTATGTGTAAATCCACTTCTATTTGAGACCTTTATTTGCTTACTTGTTAGTTAAAGTCACAATTGTAACATGGACGGGAACCACACTAGTGGATCTTGGGGGATGCCTAACACCTTCCCCTCGAGATAATTTCTAGCCCTTACCCGAACTCTGGTTTTCCAACTCGAACTCCTCTTTAGTGTCCTAATGCACTTTAATCATTAGGTGGCGACTCTTCAACCTAAAAAACCCAATTCCCAAGAGGGAACGAGTTGTCCTCCCAAATGTCATGAACCCGATTTCGCCTTAGAAAAAGGGGGTGCGACAACATGGCGACTCTGCTGGGGACTTCTTTAGGCTTTTACCATCTCATGTTACTTGTGACTTCACTGCTTCTTTATTACCTTTATTTAATGTCTTTACCTCTTTTCTGCTATGAAACTAACTTGGCTCTTTGTTTCTTTTCTTTAATGCTTTCTTTTACCGCTTCCCTTCAATGCCGTTGTAATTATGAGCAATTATTGTAATCATTACTTTATGAACGTGCAAATACGTGACAACTTGTTTCATTCTTGTAATTGCATATTCAACATCATATTCCACTCGTGCCAAATAAAATACCATAGCAACGCTTATAATGAGTGGTTGCGCCCTTCCAATATTATGACCCCTAAATTTGGCAAAGGCGTGTTTGCAGTAAAACTAGTCGATCAGCGGTGCAGCCGACGGTTCCATGCCTTTCCCTCTTGAGTTGTCAGATCAAGGGTACCGGTCTAATACCCATAGAAACCTTACTTTTTTCAGTTGTGCATGCATCACTGTCAAACCTAGTCGAGTCAGTTATGTTGTCCGCATAATGACTATTTAAGATAGCCTTGTCCAAAGTCCACTAGGTTTCCTTGAAACCCAAACGGACGCTACCATGTCTGTGCATTTATTTGGAGAACTAAATGCTGCTTATACAAATTATTTAATAGTCGAATCTGTTAGAAATATGGCCTCACCCTTTTGTTTTACAGAAATGAATGACAAAGTTCCCGACTTTGGTATGGTCAACATACCCTCACTCTTGCTGACCTGGTGGAGGAACCTCCCATCAAGTAACCAAATCAACGAATGGAAAGAGAGAGTCACCAGGGCTAGTGAGAAGCTGGAATATCTGGAATACAGTCTGGTTGAGTTAGAAGAGAAAGTGAGAAAAAGAGTCACCGACTGTCAAAGCGCTAAGGAAGGCAAAGGAAAACGCCTGGCAAAGGCATTTTTACTAGAAAATCTGCACGAGCTGGAGGATCTGATCAACGAAAACATTCAACCTGAAGAAGGTCCTTCTGGGACCAAGTAGCTAGGAGTTTTTTCTTTTGCCTTAAGAATGTAATAAGGCCAATGACCATTAGTGACATTTTATTTTCTGCTATTTTAGTGTCGTTTTGGGATTCGTCTTATTTTTATCAATAAAATGAGGCGTTTAGCATTTTAAGTTCTCCAAATCAACTTGTCGCTGGGCCTACCTCGGGCACAACGAGGCTCCCAAATTAGGACACGATTTATATTATTGCACTATGTGTTTAAATATTGCAACGTTTTCTTCTCATAATCCGCACTAACTTGCTACCTTTTTGTTTTTACCTTTTGTTTATTCCCTTACCCAAAGGTTAGTTCGTGCACTCTGGCATCGTCATCATACTCCACAAGATCTAAGGGCCCTCCACCTCCTCCTCCTCCGAGTCCTATCAGAAACAAGAACAAGGGAAAAATGGAAGATTTGAGCAACATCAGAAAGGAGAACTCAGTTGAAATGGTAGAGGTTCCTCAGAGTATTCAGGTTTCCAAGGAAAGTGCCTCCCAGCTCGAGCAAAATTGTTGAAATTTCAGGAAGAACTGGATCAAGTTTGGAACTTGGCAAGGTTGTCGTTTTCCCTCACCACCCCAGATGTCAACTTTCCCAACACTCAAAACCCCACACCTCCACAAAACATCCCGAAACCACAAAACCAATCCCACTCCCCATCACCACTGCAACACATGCCACACTTCAAACAACACCCCACTGCTCATCTCTAAACCACTAAACTCCACAAATGATCATCTCCACAACACCCCCATCTATGTGGAAACCATACCACACTATACTCAACCTATTTCAAGCATACCTGAGTCTGATGACAAAGTCCCTCTTATCAGGAATCTGGCCGCAGAACTCAAGAAGCTGACTAACCGAGTTCAGGGTGTTGAAGGAAGCAAGGGGATCGAGGGATTGAATTACGAAGACCTTTGCATTCAGCCAGATGTCGAACTGCCCGAGGGGTACAAACTTCCCAAGTTCGAGATGTTCGATAGCACCGGGGATCCCAGAGTTCATTTGAGGACATACTGCGACAAGCTAGTTGGAGTAGGAAAGGATGAAAAGATTCGCATGAAGCTCTTTATGAAAAGTCTGAAAGGGGATGCTCTATCTTGGTACATTAGCCAAGACCCGAAGAAGTGGTCGAATTGGGTGGGTATGGCGTCCGATTTCATGGACAGATTCAGATTCAACATAGAGAATGCACCAGATGTATTCTACATCTAGAACTTAAAGAAGAAACCTACGGAGACATTTCGCGAGTATGCTACTTATTGGAGATTAGAAGCTGCTAAGGTCAGGCCGGCTTTAGAAGAAGAACAAATGAATAGGTTTTTCGTCCGGGCTCAAGACCCACAATATTATGAGAGGTTGATGTTGATTGAAGGCCAGAAATTTTCCGACATCATTAAGCTAGGGGAAAGGATTGAGGAAGGTATTAAAAGTGGTATGGTCACAAACTTTGAAGCATTACAGGCCACCAACAAGGCTCTACAGTCTGGTGGAACGTCCAAGAAAAGGGATGTGAGTGTCGTGATGGTTGCACAGAGAACAAAGTCCCAAATCAAATACCAAACCTACCCATTACCTCCACTCACATATCAGCCTACCCCAAATTACCAAGCACCATTGCCCTCTTACCAAGTTCCACCGCCTACTTACCAATCATCTCCACCTCCCACATATCATCCCACTTCGCCCAGATACTCTCAACCCGCACCTATCTACCAAGCCTACAACACCCAACAAGCCCACTATCAATCACCCCCCCTCGCCAAAATTTCCCTAGACCCCGACCAAACTTCGACCACAGACCCCCCAAACAGTATACCGCTATTGCTGAACCTATCGACCAACTGTATGAAAGGCTCAAAGCTACTGGTTACGTCACCCTTATCCCTGCCATAAACCCTGAAAACCCCTCCCAATGGGTCAACCCAAACAAAACCTGTGCATACCATTCCGGCATGAAGAGGCATACCATTGATGAGTGCCGCTCTCTGAAGGATAAGATCTAAGCTTTAATTGACAACAAGATCATTGTGGCAAAGGATCCTACTCCGAATGTCCGTAACAACCCTCTACCAAACCACAAGGGTGGAGGTGTTCACATGATTGAGATAGAAGGCGATTGGGACCCCAAAGGGTCGATTAGATTGATCGCTGAAGGTGACGAGCCAAAGAAACCAACAGTCACCCTTAACCCGATTGTGGTCCAGATGCAACCTTCTGGAGATGCCGAAGTGAACATGTACATACCACTTGAGTTCGAAGCACCTTCTTCTGCAAAGACGCCAGAGCCTATTGAGGTCGAGTTTGGGTCCCCAAAGGCAGCTGACCATTTGAGGTTGCTGTATTACCTCCCAAATCAAGGGTGCCCATTCCGGTGGCCATGACAGCCGTAATATCATTCCACCCAAAGGCCATAACATGGGATTACACCGCCGAGGCGAGAAGGAAAGGGAAAACCAAATCTGGAGAAGCAATTGCAGCATAGGGTATGACAAGAACCGACAGGGTTTATACTCCAGAACATCTAGCTGAGTCTAGTAAGTAGGCCTTTGGACGACCAACCATCACTGAAACTGGGCCTGATGATCTCTGGAGGAAGATGCAAGCCAAAGAGTATTCGGTCATTGATCAGTTGAACAAAATGCCAGCCCAGATCTCTATCTTGGTGATGCTACAAAGCTCTGATGCACATAAGAATGCCTTGTTGAAGGTGCTGAGCGAGGCATATGTGCCCAGCAACATAATTGGAAGAGAAATGGCAAACATGGTAGGGAAAGTATTGGAGAGTCACAAATCACTTTCCACGAAGATGAGCTGCCACCTGAAGGGCTAAGCCACAACAAGGCATTGCACATCACTGTGCAGTGCGAAGATTATTTCATCACTAGAATCCTGATTGACGGAGGGTCCAGCCTCAATATTTGTCCATTGGTGACTCTTAGAACATTGGGAAAGATCCTACATGAGATCAAGGATGGAGCCATCACTGTCAAAGCTTTCGATAGATCTTAAAGGTCCACTATTGGGGAAATTAGTTTGTGTCTTCAAATGGGACCGACTTGGTTCGACGTTGATTTTCAAGTGATAGACGTCCCAACATTTTACAACTTGCTATTGGGACGGCCCTGGATCCATGCCGTTGGGGCTGTAGCATCAACCCTACATCAAGCAGTGAAATTCGAGTGGAATCACCAATAGGTAATTATTCACGGCGGCGGTAGCAATCCCATATACAGTCGCCAGACCATCCCAACAATCGGAGGAAGAAGGAATATAGGCGGAGAAACCTACCATCACATTGAGTGAGTCAACACCCGTGGACAAGGATAAATGCCAAAAACTTGTTGCGACCAAAACACTCACACAAGTGTACGCGATCGACAAGTAATATAGTAGTGAGTAGAGTATCATTTCCACGAGGAATTATGATCAACTTCTCGACTGATATAGACTCAAACAATTATCAATTCAAGCTAAATTATCACAAAATATATAAAGAACCAATTTAAAATTTACTTAGTAATTAATCAATAATTCAATACAAAATTACTACACCAATTTCACAATATTTTGATAACAATTTGGATAAAGATATTCCAGGGTCATGGACTTGCTAGAGATAATGCTACTATTTTAGCTTAAGATTGATTTATTGAATTATCCGGGTTATTGATTATAGGGTTAATAATATTCATAAGAATCTTTCGAGTTCTTATGCAACTATTCAAGTTAAATTAATACCTATATGTCTATGGTATTAATATTAACTCAAATGCATTTACAAATCCTATTTCTCAACCAAGCAAGGCAATTAAGTATAGTTCTATCTTAATTGCGAATCTTTCACCCGATGCCCAGGATTCGGATCTTGCTCTATTTGATTCTATATGCAACCAAGAATTTCCTTTTTCAAGTTTAATTCAAGATTCGTAAATAATATTTCACTGTTAGCTACGCGGTAAAATAATTAGAAGCAGAATCAAATAAACAACCCATAACAATAAATTCAAGATCTTCAATCTAAACTTCAAATAACAAGATCATCTAACATCCATGACCCAAGAAGGGAAAAAGAAACTATACTAGCGTTGGGGGCATCTGATGAACATCTCGTCATGGATAACTTTGGCCATGTCGAAGGGAAGGCTCTTGATGAAGCACCAAATCAACGCAGCCCGGGGTCCATTCACCTCTGTAGTATTTATGGAGAGGATAAGACGATTGTTGATCACGTACAACCAGCACTTCGCCTCTTGAGTTAAGACGGCTGAATGGAACTTCTCTCCAGATTCTAGCCATTCTACCGTTTTACTTGGTTCACAAATTTCATCAAAGAAGCGCTCCCACTTGGCATCTATTGGATGGCGCCCATATTCACAAAAGTCCGAGTTCTCAGGCAGAGGGTCGGGCAGTTGATAAGCTGCGCGTATCGCCTCAATGGAGGCATCTACCTCCTTCTGGCGCATTGTGACCACATGGTGGACATGCTCGGGTAAATTGGCATAGATTTCTCGTACCACTATTTCATTAGCCTCCCCTGGCTCGTCAATAAAAGCTTGCAACCCCCGCTCCATCAATTCATTGAACATGTGGGGGCATCGTTCCTTGACCTTGTTGATGTTGATGCCCCTTTCTGCAATTGCCTTCTTAGCTGCCTTTGCTATAAAACGGTTATGAGCCTCAAGGGATACAAATTTGGTGCTGTCATAAGAGCGCGCTGGAGCAGCCCTTTGGCGGCTTGATGATGGACCTGTGGCTTGGTGCTTTTTTGTTGGTGCCATAATACCTGCAAAATGTGGACATATTAACTCAGCCCAACAACTATTGTGACTTGTTGCGGTTACTCAGACTTCACACACAAAATTGGTCATAACTACATAATCATGCTCATTGAGTCTTTTCCACAAACACCTTGTGGGCAGTAGGCTCTCACAGCTTTTTTCTAATGGTCTTGCAACAATGGCTTCCCACAAAAGTTCATTCATAACCCAATTCAAGTACTACGCACCCCACACTTACAACAAACTAACCCCACAATATATTTTACCAAGTTTGAAACCCAACTAACAAGATACAACTATATTAATAGCTTAACATTCAACAAGAAACTTAAAATTTGAAAATAGCAAGAGAAAAACATAAAACTAAAGAAAACTAAAACTAGGGTTCATACCTTGTTAGAATTCGTGAGGTGGGGTGAAGCTGCTAATGATTTTAGGGAAGAAACCCTAAGTATTTTGAGATATGAGATGAGTGCTTGAAGTTATGAAAGTTGGGTTTTTGTTGGTTTGGAAGAGATGATTTTGTATTGGGGGTATTGGGTTTGGTTTAATGAAAGGGGAAGGGGTATTAACTATTTATCTAGTAAAATAAAAGAAACAAAAAGTGAAACAAAGGAAAAAAAATGCCTGAAACGTTTCAGGCTGTTAGGCTCGTCCAAGCGCACGAACTATCGCGCGTTACGTGACCTCAGGCAGAATGGTGCGCGAACTATATAGTTCGCGCGATAGTTCGCGCATTTCAGTTACACCCGGCAGAAAGGTGCACGAACTATCGCGCGAACTATATAGTTCGCGCGTTAGTTCGCGAAGAAAGTTTTTTTTTTCTTAGCATCTGCCCTTGTTCACCTGCATTTATTAGTACATAAAAAAAATTATATATTCACAAATACCACAATCGTTGGGTTGCCTCCCAACCAGCGCCTTATTTTACGTCGCGGCACGACGCCATATTGCATTATACATCAGTTAAATCTACTGAGATTTTGTGACGATGAATGTCACCACCCCAGTAGTGTTTAATTCGTTGACCATTTACCAAGAACGTGCCTGTTGAATTAATGTTTCGCAATTCAACTGTTCCATGAGGAGTTACACTTACTACAACAAAAGGGCCTGCCCAACAGGACTTAAGCTTTCCAGGAAAAAGCTTTAGCCTTGAGTTGAACAAGAGAACTTCTTGACCCGGCTTAAACTCACGATGTTGGATGTGTTTGTCGTGCCACTTCTTGGTCTTTTCTTTATATAACTTGGCATTTTCATAAGCATGCAACCTAAACTCATCACGTTCATTGAGTTGTAGCAGTCTTTTTTCTCCAGCTAAGTCCATATTCATATTTAGCTTTTTGATTGCCCAATAAGCTTTATGTTCTATCTCAAAAGGCAAATGACATGCTTTTCCATAAACCAACCTGTATGGAGAAGTACCTATTGGAGTCTTGTATGCAGTTCGGTAAGCCCATAATGCATCTTCTAACTTACCGGACCAATCTTTCCTATTTGCGCTCACAGTTTTCTCCAAAATCTGTTTTACCTCCCTGTTTGACACTTCAACTTGACCACTCATTTGAGGGTGATATGCAGTAGCAACCTTGTGTCTTACACCATATTTTGCTAGAACATTTTTCAACAATTTGTTACAAAAGTGTGTTCCTCCATCACTTATCAACATCGTCGGAGTTCCAAAGCGTGTGAAAATGTGTTTCTTCACAAAACTTACCACTACCTTCGCGTCATTAGTAGGAAGAGCAATGGCCTCAACCCACTTAGACACATAATCCACTGCAACCAAAATATATCTGTGCCCATTAGAATACGGAAATGGTCCCATGAAATCTATTCCCCAGACATCAAAGAGCTCTACTGCCAAAATATTTTGTAAAGGCATCTCGTGCTTCTTCGTGATCGTTCCGGTTCTTTGGCACCTGTCACAATTTTTAACAAAAGCATGTGCATCTTTAAATAATTTTGGCCAGTAAAAACCTGATTGCAAAACCTTTTGTGCAGTTCTGGCTCCACCATGATGACCTCCATAAAGAGAGGAATGACAGTCATGCAATATTGCATTCATCTCCTCCTCAGGGACACACCTTCTTACCAATTGATCTGCGCATTGCTTGTATAGAAAAGGCTCGTCCCACATGTAGAATCTCACATCATGTAAGAACCTTCTTCTATGGTCAGCTGTGAATTCTGGTGGAGTCACCCCACTTGCAATGAAATTCACATAATCAGCATACCACGGGGTTTCATCCGAAGTGATGGCTAGCAAATGTTCGTCAGGGAATGTTTCTTTGATTGATTCTCCTTCAGTGACATGACCTCTATTTTCCAGCCTAGATAAATGATCTGCAACCTGATTCTCTGTTCCCTTTCGATCTCGAATCTCCAAATCAAATTCCTGCAAAAGAAGAACCCATCGAATTAACCTTGGCTTGACATCTTTCTTTGCAAATAAATACCTTATAGCGGAGTGATCTGTGTAAACTATGACTTTTGTCCCCACTAGATAGGATCTAAACTTATCAAATGCCTATACTACTGCGAGCAACTCTTTTTCAGTAACAGTGTAATTCATTTGAGATGAATTAAGAGTTCTACTCACATAGTGAATAGAACAAAACATTTTCTCCTTCCGCTGTCCCAAAACAGCTCCAATGGCTATATCACTTGCATCACACATCAATTCAAATGGAAGTTTCCAATCTGGAGAAATTATAATCGGTGCAGTAACTAATCTTCGTTTCAGCTCATCAAATGCTTTTATACAAGCATCATCAAACTTGAAAGATGTATCTTTCTCAAGAAGCCAGCACAAAGGAGATGAGATTTTTGAAAAGTCCTTGATGAAACGACGGTAAAAACCTGCATGGCCTAAGAAAATGCGAATGCCTCTAACTGATGTTGGTGGAGGTAATTTTTCAATTGCTTCCACCTTTGCTTTATCCACCTGCAATCCATTCTTGGACACTTTATGTCCTAAGACTATGCCTTCACGTACCATGAAATGACATTTTTCCCAATTTAGTACCAAATTTGTTTCTTCACACCTAGCAAGGACTTTATCAAGATTCATTAAACATTAATCAAAAGAACATCCAAATACAGAAAAATCATCCATATATACTTCCACAAATCTTTCAACCATATCAGTGAAAATAGCCATCATACACCTTTGAAAAGTCGCAGGTGCATTGCAAAGACCAAATGACATTCTTTTAAATGTATATGTCCCATAGGGACATGTAAATGTGGTCTTTTCTTGATCTTCTGGGGCTATAACAATTTGGTTATAATTCGAGTAGCCATCTAAAAAACAGTAGTATTCCTACCTGACTAACCTATCGAGCATTTGGTCAATGAAGGGAAGGGGAAAATGGTCTTTTCGGGTGGCATTATTCAATTTTCTATAATCTATACAAATCCTCCACCCAGTAACAGTTCTAATGGGGATCAAATCATTATTTTCATTTGTCACTACGGTCATTCCTCCTTTCTTTGGAACACATTGGACTGGACTTACCCATTTGCTATCAGATATTGGAAATACAATACCTACATCAAGCCATTTGATCACTTCTTTTCTTACCACCTCTTTCATGTTCGGATTTAGGCGGCGTTGTTGTTCTATGCTTGGCTTGTGCCCTTCCTCCATGAGAATTTTATGCATGCAAAAAGCTGGACTAATACCTCTTATATCGGACATTGTCCACCCAATTGCTCTTTTATGCTCACGTAGTACTCTTAACAATTTCTCCTCCTGCAATTCAGATAAGTCAGCAGAAATAATAACAGGTAACATTTCAGAACTACCCAAATAAGCATAATGAAGATGAGAAGGTAAAGGCTTTAATTCCAATTTGGGAGCTTCTTCAACTGAGGGGTTCAAAGGAGGACCATCTGGCCTGTTCAAAGGTTCAAAGGGATTAAAACCTTTTATATATTCACATGTTGCATTCAAAGTATTTTTCATCTCCTCAACCTCATCATTAGTCTCCAAACTTTCAAACAACAAAATTGCTTTCTCTAAAGAATCCTGCAAATATACACTTGAGGTGACAAGTTGTTCATCAATATCCATGACAGATATCATAGACAATTCTTCATACTACCGAGGAAGTTGAATTGCTTTATATACATTAAAAACAGCTTCCTCGTTGTCAACTCTCATGATCATTTTTCCTTCTCTTACTTTAATTATAGCATCACCTGTAGCCAAGAGAGGTATTCCCAATATAATAGGAACTTTTTCATCGGCCTGAAAATCCAAGATAATGAAATCAGCCGGGAAAATAAATTTCCCAATTTTCAGTAGCACATCCTCTATCACCCCCTCCGGGTAAGCTATGGACCTGTCTGCTAGTTGCAACATCACAATGGTCGGTTTTGGAGCTCCCAAACCCAATTATTTGTACAAAGACAATGGCATCAAATTTATGCTTGCTCCCAAATCACAAAGTGCATGGCCTACATCAACATTGCCTATTCTCACACGGATAGTAAAGCTACCAGGGTCCTTCAGCTTTTGAGGAAGCTTATTTTGGACCCTTGAAGTGCACTCTTCAGTAAGTGCAACTGTTTAAAATTCAGTCAGTCTCCACTTGTTATCCACAATGTCTTTTATGTATTTGGCATATTTTGGAATATCACGAATCGCATCTACCAACGGAATATTCAATTGAATCTGACTCAACATAGAGAGAAATTTGTTGAACATGCGATCGTCATTCTTTTTCTGCAACCTTTGTGGAAATGGTAGTGGTGGTCTTGGGTCTTCATGAGATAGACCAACATATTGCCCAGTGGACTGTATCAGCTGCACCATGTACTGTTTAAGCTCAAAGTGACCGGTGATTTCAGGCTTCACAATGGCCTGAGTCATATTAGCAAGGTTTGGCCTTGCTGCTTCTATCACCGCACGTTCTTGATTACCTGCCATCACTGTTGGCTGTGGTTGAACTTGAATGTCCAACTCTCTTTCTATTTTGTTTCTAGCTTCCCACTCCTTCCTTGTTCTATGAATTGTTCGTTCAATTTCAGGATCAAAAGGGAAGAGGTTGTTTGTGCTTCTACTCCTCCGCATTCAAGAGAAGAGCCTGCGCAACACAAACAAAGTAGATGGAAAATTTAGGTTTTTTATTAACAGCTAATAAAATCTTAAAACAGTCAAGTAGCTAATTTCAATTCCCCGGCAACGGCGCCAAACACTTGTTGCGACCAAAACACTCACGCAAGTGTACGCGATCGACAAGTAATATAATAGTGAGTAGAGTATCGTTCCCACGAGGAATTATGATCAACTTCTCGACTGATATAGACTCAAACAATTATCAATTCAAGCTAAATTATCACAAAATATATAAAGAACCAATTTACAATTTACTTAGTAATTAATCAATAATTCAATACAAAATTACTACACCAATTACACAATATTTTGATAACAATTTGGGTAAAGATATTCCAGGGTCATGGACTTGCTAGAGATCATGCTACTATTTTAGCTTAAGATTGATTTATTGAATTATCCGGGTTATTGATTATAGGGTTAATAATATTCATAAGAATCTTTCGAGTTCTTATGCATCTATTCAAGTTAAATTAATACCTATATGTCTATGGTATTAATATTAACTCAAATGCATTTACAAATCCTATTTCTCAACCAAGCAAGGAAATTAAGTATAGTTCTATCTTAATTGCGAATCTTTCACCCGATGCCCAGGATTCGGATCTTGCTCTATTTGATTCTATATGCAACCAAGAATTTCCTTTTTCAAGTTTGATTCAAGATTCATAAATAATATTTCATTGTTAGCTACGCAGTAAAATAATTAGAAGCAGAATCAAATAAACAACCCATAACAATAAATTCAAGATCTTCAATCTAAGCTTCAAATAACAAGATCATCTAACATCCATGACCCAAGAATACTTGAGTTTTTAGCTACTCATAATTATACAAAAATCAACAATAAAAGTTTTAAACACAATATTAACAAACAACAAGAAGAAAGTTTAGAAGAACTCTTTAAACTCTTGATCTAAAATGATATTGTTCCTTCTCTTTCTTAGCTCCAAGCTTGATCTTCAATGGCTTTTCTCTCAAGTATGAATAGTATTTTTGCACTTACTCCCTCAAAATCTGATCTACCTAATAATGGAGCTCTTGCTTTATGTAAGTTGAGTGGGATTAGGAAGGAATTCCAATTTTACCCCTAAATAAAGTCTCTTCCGGATAGGACACGCGCGAACTATCGCGCGAAGTTTGAAAGTTCGCGCGATAGTTCGCGCGCTTCTCTTGGCTTGCAGTCAGAAACATTCGCGAACTATTGCGCGAAGTTTGGAACTTCGCGCAGTAGTTCGCGCGCTTCAGTAGCTCGATTTTGTCCATTTTTTCCGTCTCGTCCTTGCGCACACTCGACTCCTAGGGGTTGTTCTTGCTCATAATTCATTCCAATCCCCTCTTGAAAGCATCATTTAGGCTTCTCATCCTGCAAAGTATACATATTTTGAGTAGAGCCTGTTTTTTTCATCAATTAACCATAATATGACATCGGAATATAATCAAGCGGAAGCATAAACAATAGCTAAATCACCTAGATTTCGCCTATTATCAGTGGGATAACAAAATTGAAAGTATACTGAATTGGTGTGGATACGAACCTGGCAAGAATCTCCAAGGAATCGCTAAGCCTATCAAGTTGAAGAAACACGGTACCACTTTCGGTTTAGGATATGAATACACTTGGGAGGAGTTCAACCACTGGTTGCCACCATGGCGTAGTATACCTCTCTTAGAGCAGACCTTCCAGCCAGCCGATGTCATAAATGGGTCAGAAGAAGAGGAAGCACTAGCGGCGATGATGAATTTGTTTTTGGAAAACTATAATATGGACTGTTGTGTCATTTTCGAGGAGGAGGGGGAGGAAGCCCCTTCTATACAAGATGTGAGCCAAGGAGCACACCTCAACAATTGGTCCATCTGAACCACTAGGGCCCGAAAAGCTTCAGGGTAGCAAGGCTGAACAAAGCACCATGCATTATCTTTATTTTTCGCTAGTTGACTTTCTTTTCGCATTTTTAATATTGAAATAAGAGCTCCAATGTTCAAAACAATTATGAAATTTATCAAAGCATTTCAATTTATTATAAATCTTGCTCTTATTACTTTTTATCGTTTACTTTATTTACGCAGCATTACTATTACTTATTTTGATGAACCGACGATTGTGACATGCAACGAGACAATGAAACAAACGGATATAGACTCAGAAGAAGATGATATACCAGAAGAGGTTGTTAAAGAGGTTGAGGATTTTGAGAACAGACCTAAGTCAAACCTGGACGAAACTGAGATTGTCAACCTGGGAGATGCAGAAAATGTCAAAGAAACGCGCATCAGTGTTCATCTGCCACTATCAGAAAGAGTACACGGAATTTCTAAGGGAATATGAGGACATATTCGCCTGGTCTTATGATGACATGACTAGTCTCAGCACATCTATTGTAGCTCACAAACTGCCAACCGATCCAACATGTCCACCAGAAAAATAGAAGCTCAGGAAGTTCAAACCTGACATGAGTTTGAAAATCAATGAAGAAGTCACCAAACAAGTCAAAGCCAAGGTTCTCAGGGTAGTAGAGTATCCAATATGGTTAGCCAATATAGTGCCAGTGCCGAAGAAGGACGGGAAGGTTAGAGTCTATGTCGACTATCAGGATCTCAACCGGGCCAGTCTGAAAGACGACTTCCCCTTACCAAACATACATATTCTAATTAACAACTGCGCCAAGCATGAACTATAGTCATTTGTTGATTGTTTTGCTGGGTATCATCAGATATGGATGGATGAGGAAGACGCGGAGAAAACGACTTTCATTACGCCCGTGAGGGATGTATTGTTACAAGATGATGTCGTTTGGGTTAAAGAAAGCTGGGGCCACCTACATGAGGGCCATGACTACTATTTTCCATGACATGATATACAAAGAGATCGAGGTATATGTAGACGATGTCATCATCAAATCCAAGAGAGCCACTGACCATATGGAAGATCTGAGGAAGTTCTTCAACAGACTAAGAAGGTATAACTTGAAGCTAAATCCCGCCAAGTGTGCATTCGGGGTTCCTGCCGGAAAACTAATTGGGTTCATTGTGAGTCGCCGAGGAATAGAACTAGATCCGTCAAAGGTCAAAACCATCCAAGAATTGCCACCACTGAAGAACAAGAAAAAGGTTATGAGTTTCTTGGGAAGACTTAACTACATCAGCCGGTTCATAGCTCAATCCACTATCATTTGTAAGACAATCTTTAAGATGTTGAAGAAGGACGCCGCTACCAAATGAACTGATGATTGTCAGAAAGCCTTTGACAGAATCAAGGAATACCTGTCAACGCCACCCGTTTTGGTCCCGCCCGAGCCGGGTAGACCTCTATTACTCTACCTTGTAGTATTGGATGGAGCTTTTGGTTGTGTCTGGGGCAGCATAATGAAACGAGAAGAAAGGAGCAGGCCATCTATTATCTCAGCAAGAAGTTCACCCCGTATGAGGCCCGATATTCTCTATTGGAATGCACCTGTTATGCTCTGACTTGGGTAGCTCAGAAGTTGAGGCACTATTTCTGTGCCTATACTACTTATCTCATATCAAGAATGGATCCTTTGAAGTACATCTTTCAGAAGCCCATGCCCACTGGCAAGCTAGCCAAGTGGCAAATCCTGCTGAGTGAATTCGACATTGTTTACGTGACTTAAAAGGCAATCAAAGGACAAGCACTGGCAGATCATCTTGATGAAAATCCCGTGGATGGAGAATACGAGCCTCTAAAAATGTATTTTCCTGATGAAGAGGTATCTTTCAAAGGGGAAGATATTGCAGAATCCTATGATGGTTAGAGAATGTTTTTCGATGGAGCAGCAAACTTCAAAGGAGTTGGCATAAGAGCAGTCCTAGTATCAGAAACCGGCCAGTATTATCTGGTGTCTGCCAAGCTCAGGTTCCCGTGCACCAACAACATGGCCGAGTACGAAGCCTGCATCTTAGGGCTCAAGCTGGCCATTGACATGAACATTCAGGAATTGCTAGTGATCGGAGATTCAGACCTACTTATATATCAGGTCCGAGAAGAATGAGCAACCAAGAACTCCAAGATACTCCCTTATCTGCATCATGTACAGGAGTTGAGAAAGAGGTTCACAAAGACAGAGTTCCAACATGTTCCCAGAGTTTAGAATGAGTTTGTCGATGCATTGGCTACCCTATCATCCATGATACAACACCCAGAAAAGAACTTCATTGATCCTATTCAGGTAAAGATCTATGATCAGCCAGCTTACTGTGCTCATGTAGAAGAAGAAGCAGACGGAAAACCTTGGTTTCATGATATCAAGGAATATTTGACAAAGGGAGAATATCCAAAACTCGCAAATCCTACTCAGAAGCGCACACTTCGAAGATTATCTAACAACTTCTTTCATAGTGGAGGAATCCTGTATAGGAGGACTCCTAATTTGGGATTACTAAGGTGTGTCGATGCAAATGAAGCATCCATGATATTGGAGGAAATTCATGCAGGGACCTGCGGTCCATATATACGGCTTTATCTTAGCCAAGAGAATACTTCGAGCTGGTTATTTTTGGATGACTATGGAAACGAACTGCATCCAGTATGTCCGAAAATGCCATTGCTGCCAGATACATGCAAACATAATAAAGGTGCCTCCAAACGAGCTTACTACAACAAGCTCGCCATGGCCGTTCGCCGCTTGGGGAATGGATGTTATCGGACCTATCGAGCCTGCCGCATCAAACGGGCACAAGTTAATTCTAGTGGCAATTTATTATTTCACCAAATGGGTTGAAGCAACATCGTACAAAGCAGTTACTAAGAAAGTGGTAACAAATTTTGTCCGCGACCATATTGTTTGTCGGTTCGGAATTCTGTCAATCATCACTAATAATGGTTCCAATCTCAACAGCGACCTGATGAAAGCCATGTGTGAAACCTTCAAGATCAAACACAAGAATTCCACAGCTTACAGACCTCAGATGAACGGATCTGTAGAAGCCGCCAATAAGAATATCAAGAAGATACTAAGGAAGATGATAGAAAAGCATAAGCAATGGCATGAGAAGTTATCATTTGCTTTATTGGGATACCGCACCACAGTTCGCACATCAACCGGGGCAACTCCTTATATGTTGGTTTATGGTACGAAGCAGTTATTCCCGCCGAGGTAGAAATTCCCTCCTTGAGAATCATACATGAAGTAGAACTTGACGATGCAGAATGGGTAAGGAGTCGCTACGAGCAGTTAGCTCTTATAGATGGGAAAAGAATGAATGCAGTTTGCCATGGTCAACTTTATCAGAACAGAATGTCTAGAGCCTTCAACAAAAGAGTCAAGCCAAGATAGTTTACACGGAGGAGCCCTCATACTTGCAGAAATGGACGGTGAAGTTTGGCCGAAGCCGATCAATTCAGATGTAGTGAAGCGATACTATGTGTAACTCTTACGATTTCCTGTATAATGTATTTGAACTACGCATGACCTGATTCCCGTTTAAGAGGGGATACGTAGGCAGCCCTATGGGTTCGGTCACAATTCAATAAAATTTTCATTTCCCCCCGCTATTGAAAACTGGGGCAAAATTTTGAGGAGGACCCTCAAAATTCTGAAGTTGATTTCAGCCATTTATCGCACGCAGCCGTCAAAAGCACCAACCCAGTAAACTGGGGCAGAATTTAAAGGAGGACCCTCAAAATTCCGGAGAGAGAGAGGTTGCAATGTCTTGAACCGTGTCACATTCATCGGTTCATCTAAAGGAAAGTATTTTAAATTATGTATTAATGTTACACTTTTTCTAAATCATGCATGTCTGGTATCAAAATTGCTTTGTTTAGCAACGCTGCCTCAATGATACACAACGCCAAGCAGGACAAGCGAAGCTCATGGGGAAACGAACTAACCTTCCCCCTTTTTACAAAACTCACGATTTTTCTTTGGATGCAGGCACTCAATTCGTAAAATCATCAGATATATCTATACACTCATACTTCCCGGGAACACAACTCTCGGCACCTATTTACAGTTGCTATCCATACACGACATCCACAACAACCACAATATAGCAATCAACTATCAGCTATCATCTATCAGCTAAGAGATTTCATTACTATTCGCCTTTTATTTTCTGCATTGCATAAGGCTACCTTTCTGCCTTCCGAGGTTAAGCTCTACCTCCATCTGCATTTCTCTGCATTGCATAAGGCTACCTTTCTGCCTTCCGAGACTAAGCTCTGTCTCCATATGCATTTTTTGCATTGCATAAGGCTACCTTTCTGCCTTCTGAGGCTAAGCTCTACCTCCACCTGCATCTTCTGCATTGCATAAGGCTACCTTTTTGCCTTCTGAGACTAAGCTCTGTCTCCATCTGCATTTTCTGCATTACATAAGGCTACCTTTCTGCCTTCCGAGGTTAAGCTCTACCTCCATCTGCATGGCTGAAATACCGCCACCTTATTTCTCTTGCATGGCTGAAATATCGCCACTCTAGTTCTCTTACATGACTGAAATACCGCCATCTTATTTCTCTTGCATGGCTGAAATATCGCCACCCTTTATTTACGTCTTGCATCGGCTGAAAGATCGCCACCTTCTGCCTTTTCATGGGTTGAAAGATTGCCAAATTGTCCAAAGGTGTCATTGTTCGGAGGCATCATTTTCATAGCCCGAGAACGCCATGCCATGGCCTGAGGACCCCATTTTATCTTTTGCATATCATTATTCAAAGGCATCATGGTTCGGAGGAATCATCCTCATAGCCCGAGAACATCATTTGATAGCCTACAAATCCTTTATCATACGCTTCATGGTCTAGGACATCATGGTCCGAGGACGTCATCCTAACCGTCCAAAGACAGAATTCACGGTCCAACGGGAACTTGCATCACGTTTAAATTATGCATAATATATATATATATATATATATATATATATATATATATATATATATATATATATATATATGCTGGTATTGTTCATTCGCAGGTACACCAGCTAGCAACGACCGTCTCAGCAGGAGCGATCCATCTCCAGTTCCCGCAGCCTATCAGACTCTGACCATCCTTTCTCAACCTGAACATCGCGTCCGCTTTTCGAAAATCTCCATCGGCATACTCTGCCGATGGATCCCGAACTACATATGGCCTGGTTCCTGTAATACCAGGGATATGTAGCCTGCTCAGAAACTAGAGCTCGGTCAAACCTCTTCAAAATCGTTTCATTCGGTCAAAATTGGCTATCATATCTTTACCCGACAACTCTTTCATCCTTCCCGGGTAAAGAGGGGCAGCTGTTGATACCCAAATTTTTTCCTATGTATTTTTATATACAAAATACTTTCAGAATAGCATGTACATACATATATAATCATACCCAAGAGTTTTGGTATTGTTTCCTAATTTTTAAGATTTTAAAATCAATTTATTGTCTATTTTTAGCAGTACAAAATTCAATAATTATTCCCAAATTTATCATTTTGGTGTAACTTATTTTATTCCCATATTTACACCATAATATAACTAAGGTGATTTTTTTTATATTTTTACAAATCTATTTGGTATTTTTAAGCTAAATTGCATGTAATTGCAATTATAGCCTATTTCACGATTAGTAGTATGTTATAATTATAAAATTATTTTCAGTATTTTTAAATTTATATTTATATAGTATTTGTTGGCTCAGTGTTTTTAGTTTACTTTTAAAATTATTATTACTATTTTTATAAAATAAAAAGAAAAAATAGGCTATTTAACACTTAGCTCATTTCTATTTCAACTACGGCCCTTTAACCTTTCAATTTTGGCCTTCAATTTGACCCAATTTTGCCCCCAAATTAAACCAGTCCAATCCCCAAATTACCCGACCCCTGACCCGATTAAAAAAACCCACCCGGCTCCTCTTTGATCCAGGCCGTTGATCATTTTGATCAACGGCCGTAATTCACCCTTTCCTTTTTTAATTCCCAAACCCCCCTTGATCTAATTCATTTCACCTGAGACGCCGCCTTTGAACCCCTCTGTCTCTCAAATCCTCTCAAGCCCCTTCGAAACTCTAATCGTCCCCTACCTTATCTCACCATGTTTCCACCAGAATCCATGGCGTCTCCGGTCATGGATGGTCTCTACTCATCCTTTCTCACCATCAAACCTGAAATATTCAAGGTTTTGAAGCCCAACTTCAATGGCTCTCTTCAGATCCTTCTCAGATCTGTAGATCTATGGCTTCTCTAGCCATTACCCTGGCATGTTCAAGCAATATGAGTCTTTTCGACTCAGGATCTGACTTTTCTCAAGACCTTTCTCATTTTTAGGGTTTTCTCTGCAACTCTAAGCCATCTGAGGTTCTGTACTCGCCTAGTTTTCTTAGATCTGTGATATGTCTGGGCTTTACTTGACATTTTAAAAGGTTTTCTCCCAAATTTCTTTTTCAAAATCGCTCAATTTCAATTTTAGGGTTTCTGAAAAAGTTTCTTCAAATCTTTCCGATTCTTTCTGTTCTTTCTTCATGTGTGTTTACCTGTGTTATACTCGTGTGCTTTCTTTTCTACTATGCTTGAGTTTGCTCTCTTGTTTCTTTTCTATTATGCAAGATTTTTCTACTTTTGTTGTTATTCCTGTACTCACATGTTAATCTGTGTTGTTAATCCTTATTCTTTGCTATACGTGATTATGGTTGAGTTCTTTGATTTTGTTCACTTTATTTAGCTCTGTTTGTGTTCTTGCTAAGCATATTTCACCTGCTTTTGTTTAAGCTCGTATCATCTCTTTTTTCTGAACTTGTTTAAACTCCGAGTTTTCTCAAACATGTTCTCATGACCTTGAATCAGTTCTTTCTATCATGTATGTTTGTTTCTCATAAAGTTTTTGGAAGAGACTTCTGAGCCTCTTTCAATAACCTGCTCTCTCACCTCTATGTCTGACTCAATTCGAAACCCTAGGATTTGGGGGTTTCTTTGGCAAGTGATATTAGGGTTCCACTTTGGGACCCTAGGCTTTCAAACTCACTATGAGTCTGTAACTAAACTCGATTCCCTTTTGTTTGTAACTCTAAGGCTATCAATGTTAGACTATTTTTCTGAGTAACCTGACGATTCCTTTCGTTTGATTGGTATGCTTTATATATGTGAAATTCTCTTTCAAAAGGTTTTTACCAACTGATTGATTGATTCTGAAATTCGTTTAATAAGGCTGACGAATTGTCACTGATTTTTCTTTGATTGAACCTCTTTTACCTTTCTTGACTTGGTTCATTCGAATTGAACCTGTAATTTTGGTTTCATGTCTGTTTGATTGATTCCCTTGCCATATTTGGCACAAACCGTGTACCATTGATGGTTTTCCTTAAATAACTTCTATGTATTTACCTTCTTTTGTGCTACTTTGAAAGGTTTAAATTAAAATTTATTTCCTTAACTGGCTTTTACCCGTTAGAATCAGAATCTCTTAACCAAAGTGAGATTGATTTCAATGATATTTCCTTGCCTTTCTTATTTGTTTCTCTGCACTATAAAAGGGATTACCCTTCTGCACTTTTAAGACCACTTCGAGTTCAATACCTCGAACTTTTAGATCAATACTTTCAACTTACTTACACACTTTATTGCTTTGAGTTCAATACTCTTACAACATTCTGCTCTTTTCTGGGATCTTTTGGAACTTTTGCTTGCAACTTGGCTTTTTCAAGACTACTTTTACTTGTTTGTTTTCCCTGAAACTAGTATGTTCTAATTTAGCTTTCCTGCCTCACCCCTATGTGTTTATTTACAGTTTTCTGCAATCCCGTTTACTTTGTTGTTCATGATTAATGTTAACTATGTGTGTTCTTTCTGTTTTTCTGTTATGAATCCCTACCCCTATTCCCTTCTATGTGTTTGAGTTAAGGTTCATGGCCTGATAGTATCCAAATTACTGCCCAGGTCCAAACCTAATCCTCAATGGATCCTAACTCCCAATTTTGGCTGACAGGCTGGTCAGGGGTGTGCCAGCACTCTTAAATTGCTGGGCATGACCACCAGCCTGTTATGGCCTTCCCTAATTCTCCTATATGCACATACACTTACTCTTAGATTCTAAGTTCTGTCCCCCTCTTATGAGCCATGCTTTGGGACCCTGAAGTTCCCTCTGAACTTGGACATTTGAGGGCTGACTCTTTCACACTGTACTATAATCTAATTCTGCAATGTGTTTGGGGTGTAAGAACTGCCCTGAGTCCCTTTGAGACTCTTGGGAACTTTGACACATCCCAAATAAGAGAAAGGCTTTTGGAAAACGGATCCTGGAAGTTGGTTTATCTCATATTGCTAGACCTTGAGTCTGAATTAGGCTGTTTGGTTGCAGCTAGAAGTTCTGATGTTTTTTTTTGATTCATTCGGGTCTGTAATAATTTGTAATAACTATGGGGTTCTAGTGAAAAAGGGGAGGGTCATTTATGTATTTATATGGGTAGACATCATGCTCATAGGGATTACAATTTACAAATTCTGCATTTATGCATATCATATAGTACTCCTGCCTATAAGCTGTCTCATTATTACATTAGAAATCATGCCTATAAGTTTCTGCATATAGAAATCATGTATAAGTTTTTGCACTTATGCATTTAAAAATCCTGCCTATAAGTTATGCATTACACGTAGAAATCTTGCCTATAAGTTGCTTCATTACTGCATTAGAAACCATGCCTATAAGTTTCTGCATATAGAAATCATGACTATAGTTTTGTTTCTGCATTTCTGCATATTCATCTGTCGTTAGGCAAACAATCATAGGTTTAATAATAATCAACTTCATTCTAGATACCATGCCTATAGAGCTCCTGCACTTACATAATCGTTTTAAAATCAATAACTCTTAGAAATCATGCCTATAGAAGCAGCCGTCTGAATCTGATTCGTCTATTTTATCTATAAGTCTAAAATCAGTAGTAATGTTTGTTTAATATCTGCAGAATTTAATTGGTTCTAAAATCAGTAACCCTTTTTAAAATTAGTATACTTCCACCTAGGCAAGTAGTAGGTAATTGTTTAACTGTGTCAATTTTAATAAACTGCAACCAGACAAGGCCTAATTTGGACTCCTCATCTGAGAAATATGTGATGAAGCAGCATGTCCTAATGCTTTAAATTTAATTTAGACTATAACCAGTATTTGAAGTCATGCTAAATAATTTTCTCCTTTAAGTGAGGAGACCTGTTTTAGCCCTTAAACTGCTATTTGTTTCCCCTACTTGCTTATGTGTTTTGTTTGTCGCATTAGAATTTTGTCCTTTTAAAACTCTGAAAACCTCCAACCTCCCTCCCTTTAGGACTAGTAGTCCCAAATGCCTTCGGGACTGATAGAATCGGGACGGGTAATAGCATGCAATAAGTAACGACACTATTCCGCATTTAATACCTTAACGGGGTGGGAAATGGTAGATATGGACATGATGACCAGTACGCTAATACCACGTGTGACCCCTCTTCTAAGGAGTGATTACCGGGTATTGCATTGATGTGATCCATATTGTTTGTAAACCTAGGACCCCTTCCCCTTTACTCGTTATCCCTTTTTTAACTGTCCAGACTATTTGCTTAAGATTTCTGTTTTCTTTATCTTTTTTCAAACTTTCAATTCACTTGCAACATTATGTGTAAATCCTCTTCTATTTGAGACCTTTATTTGCTTACTTGTTAGTTAAAGTCACAATTGTAACATGGCCGGGAACCACACTAGTGGATCTTGGGGGGTGCCTAACACCTTCCCCTCGAGATAATTTCTAGCCCTTACCCGAACTCTGGTTTTCCAACTCGAACTCCTCTTTAGTGTCCTAATGCACTTTAATCATTAGGTGGTGACTCTTCAACCCAAAAAACCCAATTTCCAAGAGGGAACGAGTTGTCCTCCCAAATGTCCTGAACCCGATTTCGCCTTAGAAAAAGGGGGTGTGACACTAGTGAGTCCTTAGTTTCATATATTCATGTATCTATACTAGTAGGTGATACTATTATTGTGGACCGTGTATATCGGCCATGTGTAGTGACTATTAGGGGATTGAAGACTAGAGTTGATCTCTTGTTGCTTAGTATGATTCATTTCAATGCTAAGATCGTGACATTGGCAATGTTGAGGTTGTCAAGGATTGAGTGGAGAGATTCTCTAGATTATGTTCCCAATAGGGTGATTTCCTATTTGAAGGCCTAATGGATGGTTAGGAAGGGGTGCTTGTCTTATTTGGTATTTGTGAGGGATATTGGTGCTGATATTCATACTATTGATTCTTTTCCAGTGGTACGAGACTTTCCAGATGTATTTCCGGCAGACCTGCCGGGCATGTCGCCCGATAGGGATATTGACTTTGGCATTGACTTTGTGTAGGGTACGCAGCCCATTCCATTCCTCCGTATCGTATGGCACTAGTTGAGTTGACATAATAGAAAGAGCATCTTCAAGAACTTCTTGATAAGGGATTTATTAGGCCTAGTGTGTCTCCTTGGGGTGCGCCGGTTCTGTTTGTGAAGAAGAAGGATGATACTATGAGGATGTGCATCGACCATATGTAGTTAAACAAAGTTACAATCAAGAACAAGTATGCTTTGCCATGCAGTGATGATCTCTTGGACCAACTTCAGGGAGCGAGGGTGTTCTCTAAGATTGATTTGAGGTCGGGATATCACCAATTGAAGATCCGGGACTCGGATATTCTAAAGACAGATGATCATTATGAGTTCCTTGTGATGTCTTTTGGGCTGACCAACACCCCAGCAGCATTCATGCATCTGATGAACAGTATATTTCAGTCTTATCTCGACTCGTTTGTCATAGTATTCATTGATGATATTTTGGTATACTCTCGTAGCTAGGAGGAGCATGCTTAACATTTGAGGATTGTACTACAACGACCGAGGGAGGAGAAACTTTATGCCAAGTTCTCCAAATATGAGTTTTGGCTTAGTTCGGTGGCGTTCTTGGGGCATATGGTGTCTAGTGAGGGGATTAAGGTAGATCTGAAGAAGATAGAGGCGGTTTAGAGTTGGCCCAAGCCGTCCTCAGCTATGGAGATTCAGAGCTTTCTCGACTTGGCCGGTTATTATCGTTGCTTCTTGGAGGGTTTCTCGTCTATTGCATCGCCTTTGAACAAATTGACCTGGAAGGGTGCTCCTTTCAGGTGGCCGAATGAGTTTGAGGAGAGCTTTCAGAAGCTCAAGACTGCCTTGACCATAACTCCAGTTCTAGTTCTACCTTCAGCTTCTGGTTCTTATATAGTGTATTGTGATGCTTCTCGGATTGGTATTGGGTGTGTCTTGATGTAGGAAGGTAGAGTAATTGCTTATGCTTCGCGTTAGTTGAAGCCCATAAGAAGAACTACCCTGTTCATGATTTGGAGTTGGCTGCCATCATTCATGCATTGAAGATTTGGAGGCACTATCTCTATGGCGTGTCTTTTGAGATATTTATAGATCATCGGAGTCTCCAGCACTTATTCAAATAAAAGGATCTAAACTTGAGGTAGCGGAGATGGTTAGAGCTGCTAAAGGACAATGATATTACTATCATGTATCATCTCGAGAAGGCCAATGTGGTGGCGGATGCTTTCAGCAGAAATCTGGTGAGTATGGGTAGCCTTGCATTCATTCCTCCCAATGAGAGACCGCTTGCAGTTGATTTTCAGGCCTTGGCCAACCAGTTCGTGAGATTAGATGTATCAGAGCCCAATCGGGTTCTAGCATGTGTGATTTCTCTGTCACACCTCGAACCTGGGGAGGCGTGGCTAGCACCCGGTACCGCACTGGCCCGAGCGAACCACTCTAAAACTCATTTATTCCTTTCGTAATTATCATGGGCCCACAGGACCTCAACTCATAATGGACAACTTGTAAGTGGAAAAACGTTATATCAATGAACCATTGTTCACAAAACATGAATACATATGGGCCGTCAAGGCCTCTGACGTTGACATACTGTACATAATAAACCTGTGTCTACAAAGCCTCTAAGATTATTTGACATAAAATGGGACAGGTTACCGGCCTACCTATAAGTTTGTAGCAAAACTCTGACACGATGACTTATATACTCGGTTGCACTCCAAATGAGGTGGAGTCTTACCGATTCTTCGCTGAATGCTAACCTCGTCTACTATGAGGGCTCGTCAAACTGATTGTCTACACCTGCAGGCATGAATGCAGCATCCCAACAAAAGGACGTCAATACGAATAACGTATTGAGTATGTAAGGCATATAAATAAATATATAAAGAGCATGGTAGAAACATGAAGTAAACGACTCAACCTGTAAGTCTAGATAACTCTGTAAATTATAAAATACTTATAGTGTTATGCATATGCGTATGAATGCCATGTCGTGCGCAGGTACATGTGTTCATAACATCATCAAGCCTTTGAGGGTATCCCATCATATCTTCTTAGCCACTATGGGCAAAATCATCATAGTATACCAGCTGATCAGGTGGTGGTGCATATATAACGTCATAACCTTTGCTCAACAAAAGTGAAGTTGAGTTCATGCATATGCGTATGCGTACATAACATCATCAAGCCTCTCAGGGCATCCCATCATATCATCTCGGCCATTGTGGGCAAATCATCAACGTATACCAGCTAATCAGGTGGTGGTGCGTATATAACGCCGTAACCTTTTCCCATATCCCATATACATACATACATACATACATACATACATACATACATACATACATACATATATATATATACATACATATATATATACATACATATATATATACATACATATATATATATATATATATATATATATATATATATGCGTATATATATATATGCGTATAAAATGCCGTCTGAGTCATGGGTAAATGCACATGTAAATGAATGCAATGCATGAGAAATACGTTAATAAAACTTCTCGGAACGTCATAAGACCATTATACCTCTGATCAATATCATGAAATAGACTTTTTTTTTCAACTTACGTATTTTTCTGAGACCCATGAACAGAAGATGTAATAATAAGACACATGAGAATTCAAGAACATAGGTACTTTGTGCATTTGCTCGTTTCGTTTGTGAGAAGATCCATAATACAACCCCTTACTAGACAAATCGATGATAAGTTCCGCGCTTTTGTTGTTAGCAAATTGAACTTTGGCAAATGCTGTACGTCCTCCTTTGGACTGTTTAACCTCCAATGCATTGACATTTCCATTTCCTGTATGATTTTCTAAGAATGTCTTGACCACTTTCTATGCAAAAACTCCTCACTTATACTCAGCCTCAAAACCCTCTGATCTTTCAACTACACTACTACTAGTAGTGACACAAACTACCAACTTTTGTTTGAAAATATAGACGGAGAGAGGAGAGCATATCGTCAGTCCCTAGTCAAAAAATTTCCTTCCAAGTAAAGAATATTTCTTTTTGTTTTCTTTATCAAAAAAATGGGGAATAAATATAGAGCTATTCCAACATAATATAATAGCTTTTAATATTATATCTACTGACAACTTAAACTTTGAAAAAAATATGTAACCTAATGCAACAAGCTAACCTCATGTGAAAAAGTTATTTTGAATTGTCAGTATCTATGATATTAGTCCATTATAATGTGTAAGGTTAAACTTTGTATCCTGGGAACATCAGCCTTGAAAAGGTTTTAACAGATTGCCCCACCAACTAAGCATTTGCATGACAATCTTTTATCGATTTGTCGATGTTACCATCCACATAAGCAACTGAAGAGGCATATTAGATGCAGTATCTTAAATCTAACTATCTAAAACCTTGTAATCCGCTTAATGGGAGTTCATGCGAGCATATTGTTCTGTGCCAACGGTCAATTATATCAGACTACAACTATAAACAGAAAAGGAAAACCGTAAACCATTCCTCGATAATCCAAGGAAAAGCTTAACAAAGATCAGTTACCAACAAATAACAATTTATTTCAGAGTAATGAGCTATCAATTTTACTCTTGGAATTCATTTAGCTATGGAGTACCAGTAAGGGTAGCTTACTCTAAAAATTCATTTAATACCTTGCAAAGATAATTGAAGAGTCATCTAATTAGTACTGCATGGCTGCCACGTGGGGTGGAAAAATTATCCAAATATTGAATTAATTAATTAGGTAATGACCCGTTACCCGATAATTAATCAATTACCCATGTAATTAAAATTTACCAAATTACTCAAAATACTACTCACTTTTAATACACTTTTTATATCACACTACAATATACTTTACTATAATGGTCATGTGGTACCATACAAAATAAATACATATACTTATTGATTAAAATATTCATGTAAAAAATGCACATATTTTCTCTAACTTCTAATTTTCCTAATCTCATATAAAGCGTACAAATTTTCGTATGCTTACTTCTTAAAATGGTATAAAAAAATAAAGATAACTTTCTTTTCTTGTGAGAAAATAATTCATATCTTTACAATAAAGAAATCTCATAAACTTTTCTCATATTAGGTATATAATTTAAAACATATTCGAAAGTAGTAATATTAATAACTATATGAAATCATATTTTATTTTATTTTTTCAAACTATTTTTTTTACAAAAATATTCCACTCAGAATACCATATCAAACGCATATAACGGTGTTAATATTGTTAAACTTACGGGGTGTAACATTCTCGGTCTTCCTTATATGATCACATCAAAGAGCGTCAGTACGATGATCCCCATTTGCTTATCCTTGAGGACACGGTTCAGCACAATGATGCTAGTGATGTTACTATTGAGGATGATAGGGTGTTGAGGATGCTGGGTCGGATTTGTGTACCTAATGTAGATGGACGACGTGAGTTGATTTTTTAGGAGGCCGACAGTTCGCAATATTCCATATTCATCAGGTGAGGATATTTGGCCCGCATGTGCGAAAGCACTAGGCAGTGTTTAAATTACGAGGGTTCCGTGATTTTCATCATTTTGGACATTTCAAGCTTGGGCTTAGGCAATTTTTTGAAAGGGATTTTGAAGGAATTCTTGAGGTAAATCACTTTTGGTTCAATTTATTCAATTATTTTGTTTTCCCATTGATTTCCCACCTAGTTTGTATGCTTTTGAAGTGTAATTTGAGAGTTAGAGGCTAGGGAGTTGGAGAGCCTGATTCGGGGATTTGAGTGCCGATTTGGTGTCGAATTTTGGTAAATTTGATATGGTTGGACTCGTGGTTGAATGAGCTTCCGGATTTTATAAATTTTATTGGATTTTGAGACGTAGGCTCGGGGGAGGGGCAACTTTTGAGTTAATTTTTTGATTTTTGATTAAGAACTTAGTATTTTATTATGGAATTGATTCCTTTAGATCGTATTAATTGCATCAAACTGTTTGTGGCTAGATTCGAGGCAATTGGAGGTCGTTTCGCGAGGCAATGGTTTGTTGGAGTAGGGATTTGCACAGTTTGAGGTAAGTAACACTTCTAAACTTGGTTCTGAGGGTATGAAACCCCAAATTACGTATTATGTGATTGGTGTTGAGGTGGTGCACAGGCTAAGTGACGGGCGTGTAGGCGTGCACCATAAAAATTGTGACTTGGTAGATTCCATGAGATGGTATAGTTGAATAATCTTGTTGTTACCCGTATTCTCACCATGTATTAGAGCAATTGAGCTACTAGTCATGTTAGAAATCTTGCTTAGGTTACATGTTGGTACTGTTGGGACCCACAGAGGTCGTGTTACATGTTGAACTATTTTCTTAACTTGCCATTTTGTACTAGTCACAATTATTATTTGCATATTATATCTCAATCTCTGCTGTACTTTATTGATACATCATATCATCATTGTTTGGGCTGATTATCATGATTATGGTGAGCCCGAGAGACTGGAGATATTAATGACTGAGTGAGGCTGGGGGTTTATTGTGAGTGATATACATGGGCTCGGGCTACACACCACAACAGACTTTATTGATTCATGTTAGGATTTGGCTTATTATAGTGCTTGGGCTGCATCGGCCCCTACAGAGTGTGCACATCCACATGGGTGCAATTGCTAGCAGTCATTTACATTTAGGCTGGATCTGCCCTGGGCTGGATTTGCCCCGGGTTGAGTTGAGTTTTATTGCAAAACAATCTAAAAGCATGTCTAAATTCTTGTGCCTTTACCTGTAAATTTTGAATTTATGAGATATCACTGTCATATTTTCTATAACTTTTCGTACTGTTAATGTTGAAAGTGGGCATTAACATTCGAATTCGTTACTACTTTCCGTCCAAAGGTTAAATTTGTTACTTATTGAGTTGCTTGTACTCATGTTGTGTGCAGATCCAGGTATTTTTTGTCACGGCGGTTGCTGATTTGCAAAGTTCGGACATTCGGAGATCATCGAGGTAGCTGCTTGGCGTTAGCAGAACTTGACTCTCCTCCCTTATCTTTTAGTTTATTTATTTAGTTCTACTTTCTAGACAGTGTACCGGATTATGTCATTATATAGATGCTCATGTACTCAGTGGCACCTCGGTTTGGGAAAACTTATTTATTGAATTATGACGTTCTATCCTGTTTTTATGAGATTTTATTTAATTAAACTGTTTTAGTTTATTTCAAAAATTAAAAGTGTAAATGTCTCAATAGTAGGCTTGCTTAGTATCTTGATAGACGTCATCACGACAGGTTGAGTTTTGGGTCGTGACACAGTATAAGCAAGAAACTGTTGTGTGATTGTTTCTTCCATAAATTTGATACGAATTTATTTGTGATGCAACGCTTTTCAGATTATTTGTGGAAAAATCAGCTTGTTTATCAGGCGCGTAATTTTTGGACTTAGGTCCGAACTGACTCTTCCTCAACCTTGTCCTCATCCTCTAAGTGCGTTTTCTCTGCTTCTGCCAAATGATCCGTGTGTTTTCTGGACTTGAAAAGCCGTGATCAACATGTCCCTTCTCACTATTTTCTTCTCTCATATCAAATCCTCTTAGTGAGTTAACAAACTGAGTAAGAGTTGGAGATGAGGACTCGCACAACATAACAGTCCTTAAAATTTTGTATTTACTTCCAAGATACTTAGCAAAATTTATCACTTTGCTATCTTCTAAGGGTTTATAGCAGTCAGACTATCACAAATTCCTATGAACTCTTTCATATACTGATCCACCATTTTTGTTCCCCTTCTAATACTTTGAGTTTGTTGTTTCAATTGAAACTCTCAATATTTTCTAGCTTGTAGCTAATTATCCTCCAGACTTTCTATATTTGTTTGGCTGAAGTTCATCTAATGATAAGAAATAATGACTCCTCGGTCATGGTTCCTGTGAGCCAACTTATAACCAAGATATCCCTTTATTCCCATTTTAGGAACTTAAGGTTAGGACTCTCTTCTCCATTTCTGTTTGTTACCACCGAAGGTGGTGGATCTTTCACAATGATCTCACCAACTTTCAAGGTCTGCATCAATATGGTAATTTGGTTTTTCCAAACTAAGTAGTTTGAGGGTTTCAATTTTATTAAATATATGGATTTAAATTGATAAAGCAAGGCTGGTGAAAGCGAAAGATTGGAGGATGATGAACTGACCATTGAGCATGGTAAAGGGCTCATGATATAGATTAGTTTCTGATTAAACTCAAATCTCCGATATCAAAAGGATGTTTAACAAACTAAATTGGGAGAAAGAGGAATTCTTTTGTTATTTAATACTTAGTTGCATAGATGGTATTGTGGCTATTTATATGTGTATCAATTATGAGAATATGTGTGGACTCTTATGTTGGCTGCAAGTAATCCTTATCAGTAGCTTCATAGGACTTAGACTCCTACTCCTTCAAGGTCTTGTGGTGGAATCCTTTTGTAACTGGAACAACTCACTTGTAATATCAACAATAGCAGATATCAGAGAGAGAGAGAAATAAAGGAACACCTTCCCCATCCTTGTTCTTTCATCTCGCTGAACACTACATTGAAGGATGGAAAACAAACTTTAGTAAAGTGGTTTAGGTAGTTCAACTAGTTAAAGCAAAAGACTAATATTTTTTGTGTCAGTAGTTCAAATTCATTTCTAAGCAGACGAAAGACCCAAATCGTAGCCGTAGCGAGCCGGATTTTGAAATTTCTTCCCCTCTTTTATGACCATTCCTATTGGCATTTTCCAATATTCTTGCCTTTAATCAATTATTTCGACTATCTTTCATTTATGTTCTTTACTGGTGTATTGGTGGAAAAATGGACATGCCACGTGGATTAACGATATGGTGGTAAGTGAAATTTAAATCAGGTTAATAAAGAAGAGTGATGAGGTGCGGTTGAAAAACCCACGAGATTGATGACAGAAGGTACCGTATCTGACAATTGACAAACAAAAAATAGGCACGGGATGCATGAAGACTTTAAAAGAGGAAGATTCAAGAACAGTTACGAATATGGAAAGGTAATCGACATTATCTCTGATTATGTGCGATCGCTTATTATCTCCATAACTGTTACGAGTAATTTCAGCAACGGGTAATTAATATAGTTAATGTTAGTAACGAGCATGATTTAAGTAAGGGAAAATCGTTACATACTATATCCTTATATAAGTGCTCTTACTTTATTTTGTACGATCATCAGAAAACTCATGAATATATACAATCAATCTTTTACTTTTATTTACTGGATCGAAGATTCTTATTCGCAATTCTTGGGAGAAAACAACAATCATCAATAAGATTTCTTTCCTTTGTTTACTGTTGAATTCTAATTACTTTTTACTCTCTTATTTTTTTTAAAAGTAAAGTAAACTTGGTTATTAAAAATTCTATTTATTTTAATATTGACTTTGACCACAAACAACTATTTTTTGCTTAAACAAATTGGTTCCATTACTAGAAATCTAGTAATCTATTTTTCACTTCCCATATTTCTATCTTTAGCAACAAATAATGTCTACAACTGACAAAATTGTTCATGTGGGTGGGGAATTTCAAGGAAGACAACAAGGTGGAACTCCACCACACCACACACCTACATCGACTCCACAATGCTCACAAGACAATTCACCTGAAAGGTATAATACTCGTAATGCTGGACAACAAATTGATGAGAAACCGGACGACCAAGATAACTTGAGGTAGATGATTGCTCAACAAGTTGGTGAAGCTTTGCGTGCTTTTGCAAATGGATTTCCCAATGTTGTGCAGACTCCTAGCCAGTAAATAAAACTTTGGAAAATACTCGTTCAGTGCTTGACAACTCAGGAAGTGGAGAAATATCAAATGATTCTGGAGCCGGAGGGTCAGGTACATCAAATAATTTTAATTTGTAAAGTTTGGTACTAACCTTGCAGAAGCAGCTCAAGGAACAAAATGAGCGGAGAGAACATATACCAGGAGTTCCAAACATGATCAAAGGAATGGATATTGACAAATATTCACAATAACCTTGGAAGCTGAATGCAGCACCGTTGCCAATTCTTGAAAAGTTTAAAATTCCTGATATCCCTAAATATGATGGGACTACTGAACCATGGGACAATGTTACCACACTTACCACAAGAGTTAAGGGCAATGGTACCAAGCAGGAAATTGAATCGGTCTTAGTGAAATAATTTGGCAAAATCCTCACAAAATAAGCATTAACGTGGTATTCACTCTTACCTGAAAATTCTATTGACTCTTTTTCTAAGCTTGCAGATTCATTTATAAAATCACATTTGGGAGACTAAAAAGTAGAAAAGAGAATGGAATATATCTTCAAAGTAAAGTAGAAAGCACAAAATTGCTTAGGGAATTCGTAGATAGATTCCAACGGGAGAGGATGATGTTATCGCGTGTACCAGATAACTAGGTAGCTATAGCATTTGCAAGTAATCTGAATGAGAAAAGTTCAACGAAAATGTTAAAACAAAGCTTGCAGGAGTTTCATACAACTACATGGAATGACGTATACAACAAGTACGTTATGAAGTTACGAATAGAAGAAGATATTGTGTCTTAGCCAAATATAGATGAAAGGTTTGGGTCAAGGCATTCAGAAACAGAAAGGAGGTCTAGAAAGAGCAGGTACGAGCCTTATATGGGAACCGCATGACGAGATTCCCGATCAAAGCAAGATCAGGCACGATTTGATTCAAGATCGAGATAAAAAGAGACGAGTTCCTCTTACCGATTTAATAAGGAAAGGGACACAACAAGAAATAGTGATCCAAACTCTCGATCAAGAATAGGATATTATAATTTCAACGTCAGTACATCTGAGTTGGAAGTTGTTCTGAGAGGAATACGTGACAAAGTACGATAGCCGAAAGAGATGAGGTCAGATCCCAACAAAAGGAGCCAGGAATTTCGGTGCAAATATCACAATGATCATGGCCATAGAATAGCATATTGCCGGCTCCTGCAAGGAGAGGTTGAATATCTATTGAAGAAAGGCTACCTCACTGATCTGCTTAGTGAAAACATGTACCCAGTAAGTATGAGCACGGAATAACATGTACCCAGTAAGTATCAAGATTAACCTCGAAGAAGTAGTGACGAAGTTCAAGTCATATTATACCTACTAATCAAATAAACATGTACAATTCATATTATTCACAACAAGACTATAAAAAGAGATACAATATTGCCGCAGATTATTTTAAGAGACATCAACTCAACATGGATAGTTTTATCTCGACTATCAAGTCTAAAACATGTAATAGAGGCATCAAGTAAAATGTTAAAATCCAACATAGAAAGTATGTAAAATACATGATAAGGCATAAATGATTCACTTGAATGGTCAACGTTTTCTCCTTTATGATCAAAACTCACCATATCGAATTATGTATTAGATACGACCAAACATCTGCCAATTTATCACAATCTGCGTGTACGCCATCAAGAGAGAAACATGAGAAGGCGACCCTACGGGGATGGATCCATATCCACAAAACTGTACATCAAAGACCTCTTGCCATAACAGTGACAATATCACCTCAACCACATGGAAGAAACCTCATGCTACAACAGTAATAATAACTCAATAACTGCACAGTAGAAACCGCGTGCACTATCTAAATCAATCCGTTCAACATGTCCATATGTGCCCTATTCATTGTAATCCAAAATAATATTTCATCTTTAAAGAGGCATATGCTCACAAATAATCACTAAGGTGCATAAGGACAGAATAAATAAAGGTATGAATATGTGCTCACGATGTGAACCATGACAACAACTAAATCATGTATAACCACAATTTCATAAATAGCCGATCTTGGCCAATTAAGAGGCAGCAATCCTAAATATGGTTACTAGCATGAAAAGATAAGCTCATGTAGTCATAATAGAAGCCTAAAGTCTAATCTGGTTATGAATCATATATATCACCTGTATGAATACTCGTCACCTCACATATACGTCGCTTCCCAGACATTCCAATTAAGCAAATAAGATCATATCCTGAAGGTTATTCCCTCAAGCTAAGATTAGGCAAGATACTTACCTTAGCAAGCCAAATCAACCCTCCAAAATTGCCTTTCCCTTAGGAATCACCTTCAACCGGCTCGAATCTAGTCAAATAATATCATAAGGATCAATGCCAAATAATAAACTTCAATCTTTAATCAATTTTTAAAAATTCAACAAAAGTCAACCCTATCCCACATGGTCAAAACCCGAGTCTAGGGGGTAGATCATGTTTATCCATAACTCCACGAGTCCAAATATGTATTTAATTTTAAAATTCAAGTCCAAATTGTTGCTCAAAACCCTAATTTACACTCTCTTAAATTGTAGGCAAAATTCCAAATTTCACTTCAAAATTCCATATTTTAGGTGTTAAAGTCAATGTAAATTCTTGAAATATAATCACAAATGCGTAAAAGTCACTTACCCTCTAGCCTTGTATGAAATCTCCTTAAAATATTGCCTCTCTCCAAGTCTAGGGTTCAAAATATAAGAGAATCGGCAAAAAAATCTGAAATTCCAACTTAAATGCACTACCCAGGGATACCTTTTGCGAATGTGGCCCAAGCCTCACGTTCGCGAAGCATGAAGCTACCTCAGACCAAATTCCTCTTTCGCAATCACGGAAGGACTCTCATGATCGTGAAGCTTCACCTAGCTCCCCTTCTATGTGAACGCGATCAGCACTACTCGAATGTAATGCACCACTGCCTCCAGCCTTCGCAAACACGACTTACCCATCATGAAATAATGTGAAGAAAAATGACCCTCGACCCAACTTCTTCATAGCGAATACGAGACACCCCTCGTGAACGCGATAGACTCCATACAACAACACATTAGCCAACTTCAAATATGTTTTGAATGGTTCGAAACTCACTCGAGCCCCCTGGGACCCCGCCCAATCATACCAACAAGTCCATAAATACTAGAGGGGCCTATCTGAGGCCTCCAAACACATATGAAATCATTATATCTAAGAATCAAAGATCAAATCACAAGTTAAACTTCTCTTAGGTTCAAGAACTTCTAAACATCCAACCAAACATCTGATTCATTCCTAACCACCTCAGACCTCAACCAAACTTCGCACGCAAGTTCCATTTGACAACACGAACCTATCCACGATCATGGAACAAAAATCGACGTCCGATAACATCAAAGTCAATAATCAGACAAACGTATAAACTCTCCCATTCTTCAAATTGCCAACTTTCAATACCTCGAGTCAAAATCTCCAAGGAACATCAAAAATTAAATCTGAACGTACGCCCAAGTCCAAGATCATCATACTAACATACTATAACCATCAAATGCCTAATCCAGGATGTTTACACAAAATTCAAACCTAGATAAACTCTTCCAGCTTAAGGCTTCAAAAATAAAACTAAGTGTTCCAAATCATTATCCAATCCCATGAAAAAAACAACCTATCCCCCAAGTTATAGAATATCAAATACACATACGAGAATTATCAAATAGGGGAACACGGTTCTAATACTCAAAATGACCGATTTGATCGTTACAACATCTATCCAAAAAATCCTAGGCAACCTCTGAAGAACCACCCTCAAAGTGTGAGGCATGCAACTTGTGCAACCTATCCATCCTTTTCTACTCATCTACAAACATAACGGGCCTAACCTCAGGCCATGTTGTAATGAGAGGCTGAGCTATACCAGCTGGTAGAACTCCTGATGTCTGAAATCCATGAACCATTTGCTCGGGAGTGTATGTAACTAGAGTCTGAGATCCGAGAAGTAGCTGGTTCCATAGGAAGTACACCCACTTGAGCCATGATCTCAAAGAAGCCAACTATATGGATCAAACAATCCCGAAGAACTGGAGTAGCAGTAGTACCCTTCAAGAACCTGAGCTGGTCCAGGTGGAATAATATAATCTTGAACCCGGTCCACCTATGGAGCTACACGTGTCTGCTTAGAAACTATTCTAGCACGAGCCTGAGAAGCTGTAGGGCCTGCTACACATGCCTTGGTTTGGCTCTAGCCTGCCTCTGCCCCGACCTCTACCTCTAGTAGGGGCTACAATCTGGGGCTTTGGCTCCTTCTCTGCTATGACTAATGCACGTGTTCTCACCATCTGTGAAAGAGTAAAAGAGTAAAGATTCAAACTTTAGGATAAAAGAAAGTTGTGTGATAGAGAAAGAAAAAATGTGAAATTTCCGAATTGTCTCACAACCTCTCGAAGATAAGTATAGACGTCTTCATACGATCTGCAAGACTCTACTAGACATGCTCATGAATCGTGAGATTTGTGCAACCTATTACGACTCAAAACCTACCAATCGCATGGCACCCCATTCTTGCTAGGAAAACCGACAATCTCAAATCAATAAATAAATCCACTAGCATAGATATAATAATTCTAAACAGGTTCAATAATATCATATATAAGGCTAAGTCTAATAACAAAGCACAAACCACCACAAGCATCTCGGATCTGCTGTAACAGAGTACATGAGTTTCTAGGAGTATCAAATACAAAGGTCTAGAATAAATTCACAATATTTTTTTGAATAAACTAAGCAGTAATAACAAAAGAGAGGAAGGCAACTCCAACAGCCTGCAAACAGATATGCAGCACTTCTTTGTGTTATAGTTAACACCTCTCTGAACTCCACTGGGGCCAATACCTAAATTTGCACAAGAAATGCAGAAGTGTAGTATGAGTATAATTGACACAATATACCCAATAAGTATCAAGTCTATCCTCGAAGAAGTAATGAAGAGGTTTTGACCAACATGATACTTACTTTCATGGTCAGATAATCTACAAGTGTAAATAAAGAGAAGGAATAGCTCTAAAACAGTAAATAATAGCAATATGAATCACACCCAAGGAAGGTAATAAGCATATTTCTCAAAGATAATGATCAAAGCATAATTCTTTCACCGAGTCCACCTAAGATAATGATGTGCATGAAATAAAGGTAAAGGAATGCTCCTACATAAGTGCATGATGTGTATGCATGTTAAAAACTCAACCTTTCCGTAGAATCAGTACCAAATCCACACACACTCAACATATTCCGTGTGCCTGATACAAGTGTCCCTCACAATCACACACACAGCACTGTATGGATGCATTTGTTATGCCCTTTGTCACACCTCCTTTTATTCTACCCCGGAAGGGTATAGGGGAGTTTTTTCAATTAAAGTGACAATCGAAACGAGATTATTTTATTTAACATTCAGAGTCGCCACTTGGGATAATTTATGGTGTCCCAAGTCACCGGTTCAAATTCCGAATCGAGAAAAAGATTGACCCTATATTACAGTCCGCGAACACAGAAATCCAGGTAAGGAATTCTGTTAACCCGGGAGAAGGTATAGGCATTCCCGAGTTTCGTGGTTTTAGCACGGTCGATCAACTGTTATTATTGGCCTATTATCTGATTTTTTATACATGTTCTAACCTATGGTTCAATTTTAACTTTAACCGCTTTATTTAATTAATTTTTAGGAAAAAATTCAACGTCATCTAAAACGCGTCTTGAACCACGTCACATAAATGCACCCCCGGTCCACGGCATATTTTATCTAACATTGTTGGGATTTGGATTTGGGTCACATAAATGCGCACTCGAGTTTAGGAAATTAATTTTTTAAAATAACGCGCTTAAAGCAACTATGCACTTCAACTTTGCGAGGGTCATGGGAAATGGATAATATTATGGAGGAAATGAGGTTAATAATTCATGGAAACACTGGCTAGCTTGTAGCAATATCGATATTTGGACTAGCTTATTAATTGGCCCAGATCCAATTTTTTATGTCACCCCCCACGATCCAACACATGAAGGAAAACTCATTTCCAACTATTTCTAAAGACCAACAAACCTAATTCTTCCCAATTTAATTGAATGAACCCCCTAGCCCCTTCTTCTTTTTCTTCTTCATATTACAGTTTCTATGCCTAAAGGATAATATTTAACTTTGGTCACATAAATTAAAATAATATTAACTCATAAAATAAGGAATTACAAAAAAAAAAAACAAAGCAATAAAACATCAATTAAGGAATAAAATATTGTAAAGAAATATTTACACAAGATCCCTGTAAAACGTTAACCTATTTAACATCCTAATTCCAATGTGGACCTCTTAAATGATTCTAAATTAATAACATAGATGAAAAGTTCATAATTCAAATTACTAATTTTGACAAAAATTGGCATCAAATTACTACTGCTTAATATTTATTAAAGACACCCCTCTAATGTATTAACACAATAAACTAAATTGTGCCATTTTTTTATAAAAGAAACATAAAAAAAACAGCTGACACAAGATTAATGCAAACAAAATTTAAGCAAACTTAAGTGAGAGGAGACATGTTCGAAGAAAAATATTTTGAAGCAAGAACAAAGTAGAACCCAGATACTAATTGATAAACAGAGAAAGGGAAGAACCTTAATATTAAACTTTCACTTTTGATTTTTTAACTGATGATTTGTTCCAAAGATGGAATCGCGATAGAGACCTCGACGGAAAGGCATGCACTGTCGACCTCGAACTTTCACCAGAACTCGATGTGCCCTCCCCTTTTGTTATGAGTAGTGTAGTATTTATACGTGTGAGTTGAATTTTGAGAGAAAGGAGGTGAATCCAAAAATCAAAGGGGGAAGGCTGTTTTTCATTTTGTAGTCAGCTGGGTTTAAAGCTATTTTTAGCTATTTGATGGCTAAACTTCCATTTCCTTTGTTTAATCTCCTTCTGTATATGTGTGTGTCTTTAAATGGAAAAGAAAGATGGTTTAAGAATCAGAAAAAGTGGAATTTGGGCATGAAGCTGCCGTCTTTTCTGAAAAAAGAAAGAGATTTGCGGTTGATTTTAGGGGTCTAACTTTAGGTTCAGCGGCTGATTCTAATATTTGGTCCCCTTAGCATTAGGCATTACCCCTGTTATATAGATCTAGGTCTAAATGTGTATTTTTGTGCTAATTGCTCTTAGGTCCTTAGGGTCTTTTTATTTATTTATTATTCCAAAAAAAGTCTAGAAGAGTCCCTAGGATTAGCTTAATGGTTATTGGGTATTGTGCTTAAGGAATGGGCTAGAAACTTGGGCCTTTATGACTAGCTCGCTTAAAATTAGCTTAATTAACTAAAAATATTATCAAAAATATTAATTAGCCCTACTTAAGTAAAAAATAATTATTAAAATAAGACTGACCGTTAAAACAAAACTATTTTTTGGTATTTTTTCAAGGTTAAAAAAATGACTATAAAACATTAACGAATCTATTTTTTGTAATTTTTGTTTTCTTGTAATAAAATAAAAGTAAAAGAGTAAAAATGAGTTAAAATAACTATATTAGGCCTAAATTAAATATTTACATGCTAAAATATGTAAAATCTTGGGGAGGGTCAAAAATCACATGTCTACAGCTGCCCCTCTTTGACTGGAAACGCGAAGAGTTTTCGGACAAAGAACGACTAGACAGATTTTTTGACCCGACCCTGATTTAAGGAGACCAAAACTAAAAGAAAAGGAAAATTTGACCGAGTCCTGGTATCTGAGCTGCCTACATATCCTTGGCTATAAAGGAATCAGGCCACATGTAGTTCAGAAGTGAGTGAGATGATGGAGTATGCCGAGGTGGAGAGCCGGTCGAGGTGCCGTTCCGTTGAGGTTCCGGTCTACAATCCTGTTATTACATCAAAAATCAAAAAATGAAAAAGACTAACTAAGCCTGTCAACTATGAGTTACAAGATTCCTATCTATAAGTCTTCTAAAGCTTGATCTGGAGTCTTGAATGGTTCTTCATGCAGACTTTAGATTTGAACCTCGGCGCTTGTTAGCTGCAGGTGTTAGCTCGTTCTTCTTTAGCTTTTTGGATCAAGATCGGACATGCAGTGCTTGTGACCTCAGTCATGTCTTGAGCAATCCGCCTCTTGATTCAGCTTCTGCATTTTGGAGTTTTCCCTTTTTTTTCTTTTCTAATTTTTTTTTGTTTTTTTTTTAAATTCTGGACTGAGATTACTTCCATTGATCATCTCGTCTATTGACTCGCCTTCTTACCAGGAGCTTCTGCTACTTCTAACTTGAACTGTTTTCCTTTAAGACTTGAATTGTTTTCCCTTGAAACTCAAATTGTTTTTCCTTGTTCTCCAGGTGGGTGCCTGATTGCTGAAACTTGAACTGTCTTCCTTTGAAACTTACACTGCTTTTCCTCGAAACTTGAACTATTTTCCCTTGTTCTTGAGTTGTCTTCCTTCAAAACTGCTTTCCCTTGAAACCTGAGTTGTCTTCCCTTGTTCTCCAGGTGGGCGCCTGATTGCTGAACTTGACTTGCTTTCCTCTGAAACTGCTTTCCCTTGAAGCTTGAACTGTCTTCCCTTGTTCTCCAGGTGGACGCCTGATTCTACAACAAAACAGACAGAACAAATAAATTTTTTCTACCCCAGTTTTACACTAGGAAGATTTGTGAGTTGTTAGCAAAACTATAAATCACGTGCGCTGCTGATGAAGGATGCAATGATGAGAGTAAAATTAATGACTCGACTAGGATGTGCGTCTCCTATGCGTGATTGAACTTGCGGAAAACTATAAACTAAGCTTGACTAAAGTAAAGACTGACCCTATTCTCCAAGCGGGACCCCTGATTTCAAGAAAACTAAAAATTGACCCTCTTTTTTTCAAATCCAGACTTCCCTTCTTCTTTTTTCAAATTCAGACTTCCCCTTTTTTTTAAATTATTATCCTAGGAGAAAATTCATCGGACTAAGTTTTCTATCTTAGGAGAAAGATTCATCAGACTAAGATTTCGATCCTAGGAGAAAAGTTCATCAGATTAGGTTTTCTATGTTAAGAGAAAGATTCATCAGACTAAGATTTCGATCCTAGGAGAAAAGTTCATCAGACTAGGTCTCTTTTTCGGTATCTTAGAAGAAAGATTCATCAGACTAAGATTTCTATCCTAGGAGAAAATTCGTCAGACTAGGTTTTCTATCTTAGGAGAAAGATTCATCAGACTAAGATTTTGATCGGGAGGAAGATCCATCAGACTAGTAATTTTTATCCTAAGAGGAAAAATATGAAGATCAACGGCAAGATTTTGAACAATAGCAAGACAAATAAAGACAAAATTTTGAGAAACTTCCCTTTGTTGGCTCTTCTCTTCTTTTCTTTTTCTTTTTTTTTTGAACCATTTTCCTTGCACTGATTTGTTCCTGTTTCACACAAAAAAAGATTTGTCAGTTTTAAAAATGGTGGTCAGTTTGTGGCCTTGAGTATTGGGCACCTTGGCTTCTGCTCAATCAGCTTGAGTCGGTTTCAAGAAACTTTTGCTCTGCATCAACCCAAATTGTTTCACACCAGTACCATTTGTATTTGCATCTCAAACAGCCTTATCCCAATTGGAGATCTTTGCTTAGGTGACCTTTTCCGATATCTTGAATGGCTTCCTGCTTTTGAGCAATTTGTCTGCTAGAAAAATTCACCAGTTATCTTTGCTTGCGCCAATAGGCTGACAAGAGTCTTTTGGGGAAGCCTTTGCATGAATCCTCAAAGCATGTTGGTAGTAATAACTGAGTGTGCTGGCCAAATTCACTTTATGCAACTGAAAAGCTGGTAGCAGATTTTGAAATCTTTTCTTGCTTGTTTTGAGAAGGATTAACTTAGGGTGAAAGACACAATGACGCAAAGAAACAAAATATTAACAAGAAATGCCCCTGCCAGAAGGACAGAAGGAAGAATTTTTTTTTCAATAACTAACCTTAATGGTCATGACATGCATTTTAGACTCAACGACCTTATCTATCAAACTAATCCAATCTTCGATTTTGACATTCTTATGAGCTTTGAAGTCGGGCTTGTTCGTGCAAATTCTTTGTATCATCTTCACGACTCACTTTCGACTAGTGGTGCCCCGGGGGGTTTTCACCAACAAATCTCTCTTATTTATTCATCTCTGCTTGCCGTCGTTTTACAGTGCTCATGAGGGTTTTCACTAGTAAAACTCTCTCATTTTTCTTTTCTTTTTCTTTTTCTTTTACTTTCTTGTGCGAGCAACTTGACAGGGTTTGTCGCGTGAGAATCGTTGCTCATTGCATTCTTCTCTTTGCATTATCGAAGGCATATCGGGAGGTCTTTATTTGGAAGGTTTTTGGATAGGGTTGGACGAAAGGCCGACATGAGGCTCAAAACAGACTAAAGATGACGGGGTTGTATACTTACAAATTTTGGAATCAGACTCTTTTAAAAATGAAATAAAATCTTTGCCCCAGTTTCAGCTATTGGGGAATTGTTTTGAATTTTTTTCTTTTAAATTCTTATTTGGTTGGACCGAACCGTGAGGCTGCCTACGTATCATTTTTTTTAAGGAATCAGGTCGAACGTAGTTCAAACATCTGACCTAACTATTTCTTTCTTTCTTTCTGTTTTTTCTTCTTTTTCTTTTTCTTTTCTCATTTTTTCCTTCTTGTTTGCCCCAGCTTCTATTTTCTGATGGCCATGGACCTTTGACAGTTCTTTTCTTCTTCATTTTTTTTCACTTGAACTTTCTAAGAATTGCCCCAGTTTGTACTCTTGGGGACATGGACTTTTTTTCTCTTTTTCTTTTCCTTTTTTTCATCATTTTTTTGTTTTTTGACTCTTTACTCTAAACTTGATTCCAAAAGAGGGTGGTCAAAGAAAATAACACAGGCTCAAAGGGGTGACAAAGGGTATAAAGTATTTTGGGTAGCAGAAAAAGGGCATCCCAACCTCGAGAATGCCAAACATAGTATCTTTTCCCCATCATAGCATTGACGAACATGTTTGTCTTCTTGGTGTGTCGTGGTCTCAAGACACTTTCCATCCCTTAGTGTCAAACTTTCCAACAAACTTCAATTGCTTAAACATCCTCAAGCCCGATCTTCACAATGATTTGAAGGTGAATTTTACTTGACCTTAATTCCAAAGTATTTCAACTCTTTATTCATCCTCAAAAGTATTTTTTTCTGTTATCCAATTCCAGATTAAATCAGTTTCTAAGATCTGGCCAAAATTTCCACATGCATGTCATGTCATTAGAACTAGCGAGAAAAGAACTAAGAATGGAATGACACAAAAGGACAAACTATATTTTATTGAGTAAAGGATGAAAGGGTTTGACAACAAGACAAACAACCTAAAATCCGAGTTACAACCCTAAAATAACTCGGATAATGAAAATAGCAACAGAACAGACAGACAAGACTCACACAAACAGAACGGAGGGATAGAAGGGTTTGACTCAATAAAATAAATAAAATCTTGATCACAACCCTGAAATAACCCAGATAACAGAAAAAACATCAAAACAAACTACCAAGATTCCTTCGTAGTGAGGAGAGAATGACTTTTCAATTGCTAAGCTTGACATTTAGTCATAAATTTGCTCATCAGAATCACCATAGCTTTCTCCAATTTCAAAATCATTATCTTCAGTTAGCAAGTTCCCGAGAGGATTCTCATACTCCATGTCACCAGGCATCATCCCCACAAAGTGTGCATCATGATGTGCAGGTAAAGGATTCTGCATAATATTCTGGGTGTCACTGTCTTGGATCACAATCAGGTTTTCCTGGATCATCCTTTCTATTTCTCTTTTCAAATCCCGACAGCTTTTAACATTGTTCCCTTGGGCATTGGAATTTTATTCACACCTTTTAGAAGGGTCAAAGCTTCTCGCACGTGGGTCCACATAATTTGGAGGAATAGGTGCAATCATGTCATAATGCTTTAACTTCTCAAATAAGCTTGCATATGACTCTCCTATTGGTGTAAAATTATCTTTCAACATTTGTTCCCCTTTATACCTCTGGCTTAGATGTGGGTTATAGGGCACCTAAAAAATTTGTGGAGGCTGTTGGAGATTTCGTGATGCTCGTGCTCGCCTTCTGGGGTGTTTTGGTGGCTGGACAACATACTGAGGTGGAGCGACAGAGTATTGAGGGTTTTGAGGTGGATAATACTGCTTTGGGGAGTCATGAAAAACCTGAGGAGGCTGCTCATACCTTCGAGATGTTCTCCTGGGGCCTCTTCTCGACCCTGATGTCATCATGATTTCTTCGTCCTTCTTATTCGTGTCACTAAAATTATCAGATTCAATCTGAACAGCCTGAGTTGCGGCTTTGAGAACTGCTTGACTTATAATTTTGCCTGTCTTAAGACCATTCTCAACCATTTCCCCCATTTTGATTGCTTTCGAGAAGGATTTACCCAATACGGACATCATGTTTTGAAAATAATCTAGCTCTTTAGAACGAATAAAGACAGTGATTAGCTCGTGGTCATCCATGGGTGGCTTAGCTCTAACCGCTTGCTCTCTCCATTTAATGGCATATTCCCCGAAACTTTCATTTGGTTTCTTTTTCAGGTTTGAAAGGGAATTGCGGTCTGGGGCGATGTCGATGTTGTATTGGAACTGTTTGACAAAGGCCTATGCCATGTCATCCCAGACGTACCAGCGAGATGTGTCTTGATCCAAAAACCATTCGGATACTAAACCCGTAAGGCTTTCCCCAAAATAAGCTATTAGCAATTCTTCATTTCTTTCCACAACTCTTAGTTGATTGCAATACCTTTTCAGGTGGGCTATGGGGTCTCCATGTCCATCATACTTTTCAAATTTGGGAGTCTTGAAACCAGGCGGCAAGTGGACATCGGGGAACATGTATAGATCTTTGAAGGCAACACTCTTTTGACCTGCCAACCCTTGCATGTTTTTCAACCGTTGTTCTAAGCTTTTCACTCTTTGGGTCATTTCTTCCTGTACCATCTTTCGGGCAGGCTTCTCAATGTTTGCAGGAAGATCAAACGAGTACGAGTGGTACTCAGGAGAGTGGTACTGCTCTTGCTGTGTAGCAAATTGTGACTCATGACGAGGCTGTCCTTGACCACTGGCCCATGCTTGACACATTTCGGTCATTTGCTGTTTCAGTATTCTATTTTTCTCAAACACAGTAGACTCTTGTTGAACCCTCTGACCCTGAGTCTCTTGAGCACTTATAAAAGCTTTGATGTCAGTTATCATTTTTCCTTGGATCTTGTGTTTCCAGCTTACCACAAACCGACCACCTCAACTTTCTTCACAATTCAAAATAAAACATGTTAGAATGGACTCAGCCGGTCCTTATTATTATCAACATTTTTTCATTTCTTCATTTTTTTCATTCCTTTTTAATGGTGATCGAACCTGATGTGGGTTGCCTACGTATCATGTGGGAACATGAATCAGATCTTGCGTAGTTCGGGAAGATCATGAATAAAGTAAACAAACTAACTTTTTTTTTTGGATTTTGAATTTTTCATTTTATTTTTTTGAAAGAAAGACTTATAAAGAAGAAAGGGAATATTTTTGGATTTTGATTTTTCTTCAGCATTTTTGCAAAGAAAGACTTCTAAAGAAGAAAGATTTTTTTTTTGAATTTTTCTGGAATTTCGAAAGAAAAAAATTCTAAAGAAGAAAGAAAATATTTTTGGAATTTTATTTTGAATTTATGCAAGAAATGCCTCTAAAAAATATTTTTGAACTTTGAATTTTCTTTTCAATTTTGAAAGAAGAATGAAAATATTTTTGAATTTTTGGAAGAAATTAAAAGAAAATATTTTTGTATATTTTTTTTTAAAAAAGAACAATTAGGGTCTAAAAGAAAGGCTTTCTAAAGAAGCAAGTAATGAAAACTATTTTTTGGAGTTTTTGAAAATTGGGATCTAAAACAAAAGGCTTTTCTAGAGAGGAAGTAAAGGAAAATATTTTGGATTTTTTGAAAATTATAGGCCGGAACCGATGAGGTTTGCCTACGTATCTCACATCTGGTGAGAATCAGACCCGCGTAGTTCGCCCATTTTTGGTGGAACAGAGGAAACATGACTTCTGAAAACAATCACTTATTTTCTTTCTCTTTTTTTTTTTTTTGAAAATTCGGTCAGCATTTCGGACTTGGAATAGCTACCTCTCACTTCTTTATTTTTTGATTTTCTTTTTCATTCATTTTTTTTATTTTCTTTCCCTATTCTAGAAGCCGGTCAACATACAAATCCGAAGCAATAATGCACAAGTAGCAAGTAGAATGCATCAGGATGGTCTTTTCATTTCGGGTACACCTGTCCTAGACAGACCCAACCCCTGTGTTGAGTCTCCAAAGTCAAATGCACATGATGCAGACAAGCGTTCCTACTAGGGATCCGACATGAGGCTTTGTTATACTAGGTTTAAAACCTGAGTTTATTGTTCTAGACCTGGCTTACCCGAGCGGGCAACTCGAGCCGAGAGGGGGCTGCGTACCGGTAACAAAAAGATCATCCGGCATTGCAACTTGTCCGAACCTCGTTCTATTTGGGATATGACACTAACAGAAAGAAGTCACGCTAGCGTGCACTCCTCAGGAGAGAGAAGAGAGGGGTTTTGTAGCAGTTTATATACAGTTCAAATAATATCAAAGCGGTAAAAAGCAACATTTAGCACATTAGGCCCAAACATGTAATAGAATCAGATAAATATAGCCAAATATAACAATTATTCTAAGCTCGAATTCTTGAACCCTGAACCAGAAGTTCTGGGTTCTTAATCCCAGCAGAGTCGCCAGAGCTGTCACACCTCCTTTTTTCCTAGCCCCGGAAGGGTATAAGGGAGTTTTTCCAATTAAAGTGACAATCGAAACAGGATTATTTTATTTAAAATTCAGAGTGGCCACTTGGGATAATTTATGGTATCCCAAGTCACCGGTTCAAATTCCGAATCGAGGAAAAGATTGACCCTGTATTACAGTCCGCGTACACAGAAATCCAGGTAAGAAATTCTGTTAACCCAGGAGAAGGTATTAGGCATTCCCGAGTTTCGTGATTTTAGCACGGTCGCTCAACTGCTATTATTGGCCTATTATCTGATTTTTTATACATGTTTTAACCTATGGTTCAATTTTAACTTTAACCGTTTTATTTAATTAATTTTTAGGAAAAACTTCAACGTCATCTAAAATACGTCTTGAACCACATCACATAAATGCACCCGCGGTCTACGACATATTTTATCTAACATTGTTGGGATTTGGATTTGGGTCACATAAATGCGCACCCGAGTTTAGGAAATTAGTTTTTTAAAATAACGCACCTAAAGCAACTACGCATTTCAACTTTGCGGAGGCCATGGGAAATGAATAATATTATGGAGGAAATGAGGTTAATAATTCATGGAAAGGCTGGCTAGCTTGTAGCAATATCGATATTTGGACTAGCTTATTATTTGGCCCAGATCCAATTTTTTATGTCACCCCCCACGATCCAACACATGAAGGAAAACTCATTTCCAATTATTTCTAAAGACCAACAAACCCAATTCTTCCCAATTTAATTGAATGAACCCCCTAGCCCCTTCTTCTTTTTCTTCTTCATATTACAGTTTCTATGCCTAAAGGATAATATTCAACTTTGGTCAAATAAATTAAAATAATATTAACTTATAAAATAAGGAATTACAAAAAAAAAAAAACAAAGCAATAAAACATCAATTAAGGAATAAAATATTGTAAAGAAATATTTACACAAGATCCATGTAAAACGTTAACCTATTTAACATCCTAATTCCAATGTGGACCTCTTAAATGATTTTAAATTAATAACATAGATGAAAAGTTCATAATTCAAATCACTAATTTTGGCAAAAATTGCCCTCAAATTACTACTGCTTAATATTTATTTCCCCTCTAATGTATTAACACAGTAAACTAAATTGTGCCATTTTTTTTTCTATAAAAGAAAGATTAAAAAAAAAAAAAAACTGACACAAGATTAATGCAAACAAAATTTAAGCAAACTTAAGTGAGAGGAGACATGTCCGAAGAAAAATATTTTGAAGCAAGAACAAAGTAGAATCCAGATACTAATTGATAAACAGAGAAAGGGAAGAACCTTAATATTAAACTTTCACTTTTGATTTTTCAACTGATGATTTGTTCCAAAGATGGAATCGTGATAGAGACCTCGACGGAAAGGCATGCACTGTCGACCTCGAACTTTCACCAGAACTCGATGTGCCCTCCCCTTTTGTTATGAGTAGTGTAGTATTTATACGTGTGAGTTGAATTTTGAGAGAAAGGAGGTGAATCCAAAAATCAAAGGGAGAAGGTTGTTTTTCATTTTGTAGTCAGCTGGGTTTAAAGCTATTTTTAGCTATTTGATGGCTAAACTTCCATTTCCTTTGTTTAATCTCCTTCTGTATATGTGTGTGTCTTCAAATGGAAAGGAAAGATGGTTTAAGAATCAGAAAAAGTGGAATTTGGGCATGAAGCTGCCGTTTTTCTGAAAAAAGAAAGAGATTTGCGGTTGATTTTTAGGGGTCTAGCTCTAGGTTCACCGGCGGATTCTAATTTTTGGTCCCCTCCAGCATTAGGCATTACCACTATTATATAGATCTAGGTCTAAATGTGTATTTTTGTGCTAATTGCTCTTAGGTCCTTAGGGTCTTTTTATTTATTGTTCCAAAAAAAGTCTAGAAGGGTCTCTTAGGATTAGCTTAATGGGTATTGGGTATTGGGCTTAAGGAATGAGCTAGAAACTTGGGCCTTTATGACTAGCTACGCTTAAAATTAGCTTAATTTACTAAAAATATTAATTAGCCCTACTTAAGTAAAAAATAATTATTAAAATAAGACTGACCGTTAAAACAAAACTATTTTTTGGTATTTTTTTCAAGGTTAAAAAAATGACTATAAAACATTAACGAATCTATTTTTTGTAATTTTCGTTTTCTTGTAATAAAATAAATGTAAAAGAGTAAAAATGAGTTGAAATAGCTATATTAGGCCTAAATTAAATATTTACATGCTAAAATATGTAAAATCTTGGGGAGGGTCAAAAATCACATGTCTACACCCCTCTCAAAGCATAGTTCTATGTGCCTGCGTTCATAAGGCTTATTGTAACATGGATGATCACCCGACTCCAGAGGGACAGGTTCATATCCAAGTGCTACCGTTACAGCGTGCAACTCAATCCATTATAATACTCAATAGCTCAAATATTAGTCATCAATCCGCTCATATGTCACAGTGTGACAAAGTATCTCACATAAATATATCAATCCGCACGGAATATACCCTCATGCACTTTTAAGCTCATATAATTGTGTGTGGTGCCCGAGGACATAGAAATAAATATATGAATATATGTTCATGACAATGAAGTATGACTACAGCTAAGCTAAAGCAAAACAATTCAATATTTCAAGAATGCATCATTCGTCCAAATAAGGAACCATAAGCGTAGATATAATATTTAACATAATTACAAAGCCCATGTAGTCACACAATCAAGTAAAGCATTTGTCATGAAGGATACATAATCAAACAAAGTATAAAGAAACCTAAAACTATCCCAAATATGGTATAATCTTTGGTCCGTGTATAAGCATTTTTCACCTTACGTATATATCATCCTCAACTCAACACATAGCAATCAAGTCCATTTTAGGTGAATTCCCTTTGAACAAGGGTAACCAAGAGATTTATCTCTATTAGGAACCGCTTCAACCTTCCACATCTGTCTTTTCTTTAAAAATCTCCTCCAACCGGCTCGAATCTAGTAAAAGAATACTCAATAAGATCAAATAAAATCATAGGAAACAATTCCAAACAATAAAACTTTAATCTTTAATGAATTCTCAAAAAGTCAATCCAGCCCCACATGATCAAATATGATTTTCGGACTAGATCTTGTTGACCTATAACCCAACAAGTCTAAATATGTAATTAGTTTCCAAAAACGAGTTCAAAATAATGTTCAAAATCTCAAATTATATTCTCTTGAGTAAAACCCCAAATTTTACTTTCAAATTCCATATTTTAGGTGTAAAAATTCATGAAAAATTAAGATATATGATCAAAATCAAGTAGAAATTACTTACTCTTAAGATTAGAGTAAAAATCTCCTGAAAAATTGCCTTTTCCCGATCTCCAACATACAAAAATGGTAACAATGAGCTAAACCTCGTCCTAAATCCATCTGTCAGGCATTCTCGCAAGTGTGAGTCCTTGCACTGCAGTGCGCACTAGCCTGCCTAAGCCCACCTTCGCAGGTGCGCAATTCCCTTCTGCAGGTGTGAACCTCGCATCTGTGACCACAATATCGCAGGTGCTACTGCACCTGATACTAGAAGTCTGCCAACTCTACAAAAATAGTTCTAAACCACCTTGAAACTCATCCGAGCCTTTCGGGGCCTGTCCAATCATCCGAATAAGTTCATATACCTTATTCAAACCTATACAAAGACTCAAAATGTTACAAACAACATCAAAACTAAGAATCACGTATCAAACTAAAAATCTCAAATTCTCTTAAGTTTAAAATCTCAATTTTCAACTAGAAACGTTGAATCGACCCTGGGCCACTCGAGGCCCGAACCAAACAAACATACACATTCAAAATCATCAGATAAATCCATTGGAACTTACAAAATACTAATTCGGAGTCGTTTACTCAAAATGTTGACATTGGTTAACTCTTCCAATTTTAAGCTTCAAGTTAGGAACTAACTGTTCCAAATCACTCCCGACCACTCGGGAATCAAATTGTCCATCCCCACAAGTTATAAGACAATAATTAAATCTACGAAAAATATCAAATAAGGAAATTGACTTTTAACTGTCAAAACGACTGATCTGATCGTTATATTTAATTAGTTTGACGAAGGGACAAGTTGGCTGCTCTCATAAAATGAAAAGACAATCAAAAGAAGAGAGCAGAAGATAAGAGATTCATTGATTAAAAGAAAGATACAAATCTATGGTTTGAAATGAATATAATATGTGCCAGGGGGCGGGGCTAGAGCAACAAGATAAAGTACGAGTTTGGTCAGTACCGTTAGTCCAAATTCTTATTTGTATTAAGAAATTCATTAAATATATATAATTTTAATTAAAACCTAGTTATATGTACTTGATGCCATCATTCGTAAACTTATAACTCATAAAATTCATTTTCTAAATCAGCCTCTGATAAGTCCAAAGGAAAAAAGAAGAGCTTGCAAAGCTTTAGGGCTAAAGTTCAAAATAAACAGACGAAGATGAGATTAATGATACTAGAAAATTCCCGTAAAGCTTTTTTTTTTGACAGAATAAGAAATATTTATATTAATGCTTAAAAATGTCAGAGATATTACAAAACCATAGAAATGCCTTCTAAGGCATTTTGATTACCAAGTTCAGCCAACTTGGTGCATATACTATCCGAAATTATTCTCACAGTATGTGTTCCTTCTCTATCAGAATGAACTATGGATTCTACTAATGGAGGGGGAACCGTAAAATGAGTTGTTTTGTTGATATCAGACTAACAAGAAGCTTTCTTTCCCAAAAAGTGAGCTACTTTATTGCCTTCTCGGAAGTTATGCTTGAGTACCACCTTATGCAACTGGAGCATTAAAGACATGCAATCGCGAATTAATGTGTCAAGAGTGGGATAACCATGTTCAAGAATTCTGATTACCTCCGTGGAATCTGTCTCAATCTCAAGAGGCATGCGATTAATTCATTGCTAGCTGGAGTTCTTCCATAAGATCCAGTAATTCAGCTTGAGTTACCGAACCTGCATAAGCACATTTAGAAAAACCAACTATGCAGTCGCCATTATAATTTCTAAGAACACACCAAGACCACAATACAATAAATTTCCTTTATAAGCACCATCAGTGTTCAGTTTATACCAACCAGGAGATGATCTATACCACTTAACATTCAAAGTTCTTATTTTTGACAAGTTGGATTCTCTTTTTGTGAAAAATTTATATTCAATGACATGCATGATAAAGTTAGAGGGAATAAGAGAACATCCATATTATTCTAGTTATTATTATTTCTATTGATCCACAAGCTCCAAATTGCAAAAGGAAACATGTTTTTCCAGTTAATAAACGTATACGAGGGGGTAATAGACATATTTTTTAGGGCCATGAGCCAGTGGCTGTTGCCCAAGTGCGATAGGTTGGGAACTCCCAGACTCCTCCAGAAATTTTGAGCAATAGTAAAGTTGTAAAAGATGTGAGTGATAGTTTCTTCCTCTTTTTTGCACATAGGACAGAGTGCATCAATGTTAATGCCAATGTGATTAAGATAAGCACGACAAGAAAGTCTATCATGATAACATTGCCATAGAAGGAATTTTATTTTATTTGGGCAATGTAACTTTCAGATCCAAGTGAAGTTTTTGTCACAATTGTTATTATTATGAATTAACTCATAACAAGAGTTGGTGGCAAACATTCCACTATTATTTAAAGACCACAAGGGAGTGTCGCAATTAGCAGGTGTCATGAATAGAGGAATTGTATAGATGAGCTCAATAATATTGTTTGGAAGAGTAAAAGACAACATAGAGAAGTCCCAGTTATTATTGAGCCTGAGGTCTTTGATTGTTAGATTGTGATCGGAAATGTTTAAAGGGCCGTTCTGAAATGCTGAAGTATTTGGAATCCAGCGCAAAATCTAAATCTTTAAATTTGACTTGTTGTGAATACCCTAAAGGATTCATTTGCTGCAATAGAACCATCCCTTATTAATACTATTCCATATAAAAGATGTATTGACTTTTAAGAACTTACTGGAATAACTATTAATTAATAATCTAGACCATAGAAAATTAGGATAATTCAACATTCTCCAAGTAATATTTGTTAGAAGAGCCAGGTTTTTAGACTTAGCTTTTCTTACACCTAGGTCATCATTGTCTTTGCTCTTAGTGATAGTATCCCAATTTAGCAGATGGAGTTTTTTCCTATCTTCGGTGGAGCCCCATATAAAATTCCTTTGGACTTTATCAATAAGGTTGTGGATTTTTGTTGGCAAGATGGTATATTGCATTGTACGATTTAGTATACTATTTAAAGCACTTGTAGCCAAAATAGTTCTACTAGCAATATTCAAACAGTTTGTCTTCCAATTAGCGAGTCTAGTGCGCATATTGTCTAAAATATATTGAAAATTAGTAGTCTTAGGCTTTTTATCAAGGATTGGAAAACCAAGATATTTTCCAAAGGTGTTACTGACTTTCATATTAAAGATATTGGTAATATTATTTTTTATATAATCTTTGCAATTTTTGTAGAAGATGATTTTTGACTTGGAGTAATTAATTTTATGACCAGATAATTCACAAAAATAATTAAGGCATCTATGGATAGACATTCTAGATTTGATATTAGCTTTTGCCATTAGAGTCAGATCGTCCGCAAAGAAAAGTTGAGAAAAATGGGGTTCCTTTGTAGTGAGTTTGATAGGGTCCCAAGCCTTAATGTCTACTTGATGGCAAATATGACGAGAAACCATTTCCATGCACAATATGAAAATATAAGGTGATATCGGGTTGCCCTGCCTAATGCCTCTAGAGGGGGAGAATTTACCAGGATGGATATATTACTAGTAGAGATGCACGACATGATAAGTTTCTTAATTTTTGGAGGAAATTTAAATTAATAAAGGGTACGATAAATGAAAGACCATTCAAGTCTATCAAATGCTTTCTCAAGGTCGATTTTCAAAAGCATAGTAGCATTTGCCCCTTTTGTCTTATTAAACTTAGAGATAATTTCCTGGATAATAATAGCATTATCACTAGCTCTTCTATTCTTTATAAAACTTGATTGGTAGGGACCAATTAAGTTGTTTAGGAAAGGTTTAATTCTATTGGCAATAATTTTGGTGATAATTTTATAAATAGTATTACATAATCCTATTGGCCTAAAGTTCTTAAGATTATTAGCATTGGGAACTTTTAGTATGAGGCAGATGAAGGTATTATTAACAGGTTCAGGGACATGTTGACTATCAAAAATCTTATGGCAAAAATCCGTAACTGATCTCCCTACGATGTGTCAATATTTTTGAAAGAAAAAGGGGTGGAGACCATTCGGTCCTGGGTCCTTAAAGGATTTAAAAGAAAAAAGAGCCTTAGTAATTTTACTATCTAATAGGTGATTATCTAAGATGGATAAATCTAGGTGATCAAAAGTCGTTGGGTCTGTAGATATACTCCTCCAATTTGTATACATGTGAGATGTTGTGAACATATCATTGAAAAAACTTAGAGTATGACTCATAATGGCCTCTTGGTCATCAATCCAGTTGCCTTGCTCATTCTTAAAGAAAGAAATCCTATTTCTTCTTTTCCTGTTCGTAGCCGTGAGATGAAAGAATCTTGTATTTGCATCGCCATCATTTAACCAAGATACCCTAGATCGAATTTTCCAATAATCCTCTTCGAGCTTGAGGATATTGTTATACTCAGACTTGAGGGTGGCTTCTAGATTTTGGATGAAGGTACTAGTGGAATTATTGTAGGATCGCTGAATACCATTCAATCTTGCTAGTAGCTTTCTTTTCTTATGGAAAAAGTTCCCAAAAACTTCCATTTTTCCAAATATTGACATTATACTCGAACCTAGAAATGGCACTATTTATGTCTCTATTTTTCCAACTACTAGTAACAACTTTAATGAACTCAGGGCGTGAGCACCATATAGATTCTAGCCTAAAAGGTTTTATCGAAGATCTATAGGGGTTAGGAAAAAGTTTAAATGATATGGGATTGTGGTCGGAGTAGGTTTTTGGTAAATGAACAATAGAACTATGCGGAAATAACTTAATCTATGCGGAAATAACTTAATTCACTCTTCATTGGCTAAGACTCTATCTAATCTCTCCGTAATGAGGCCCTTTCTTCTCTTCCTGTGGTTTGACCATGTAAACTTGCACCCTTTGAAGCCTAAATCAATTAAATTACACATGTTAATACTAGACCAAAGTTTTGAGCATCTATTTAGACTAACAGACTTTCCACCAAACTTTTCATTAGAGCTAAGAATATCATTAAAATCACCTCCAATTAGCCATGGTCCATTGTAGGTAGCAGACATGTGTTTTCCCACATAATATTTCTAGTAGTCTTACAAGTACTTGTGTAAATGGCACTAAATAACCAAGAAATGCGTTTGGGAAGTATCTCAACTATTGCGGGGATGACATGGTCTTTTCGAGTGAAGGTCGTGAACTGTAACCATGTTCTGATCCCAAAGGATGACCATCCCACCAGACCTTCCTTCCGCTGGTATCTCAATCATTTTAGTGAAGTTGAAGTCATTAAGGATGAGGATATGATTATTCATCCTAGTCTCTAAGAGTGTAACCATGCAAGGTTTGTGTAAATCTAACATTTCTCTAAAGTTCCTCCTGAATGTATTATTGTTAGCTCCGTGTACATTCCAAATTATGAAGTTATTTGCTTGGTTCATCATCATTGGTGGTATTTATTGGTTCACAGTGCTCATCTCCTCCAAATGTGAAAATTGGATTTTTCCTAGAAATAGAACTTGTATCGTGACATGTTGTCCTACGGTTGGATCTTGAGATGTTCGTATGTCCCGTAAAGCTATTAGCACTCAGTTCAATAATTACTTGTTCCTTTTAATAACCCATACTCAAAATCGAATGTGCATATTTATTTGAACACAAATGTGCATACTGTCTAACAAATTAGGGCTTCCTTTAGCATTTTGCCATTATCAATACCTCATTTTGTTGTATATATTGCATTTTGTTTTCTTTAAAAAATTCAGCCTAAAATTAAGATCAAGTAATACTTTAATTTTTACGTCTACCTAATTGTTTTTACCGTTTTCCTTACTATTATTAAGTTTTACTGACGAAATTAAATTACAAAAGCTGAAGAAAGATGAAACTAGGAAACCAAACAAACTAATTGACGACTGCATGGGCGGAGCTAGAGGTTCTTCAACCCGTTTCATTGAAAGTTCAAATTAGATGTTAAATTTCTGAATGGAAATTATGTCAACCGCCATTGGACTGCTATGTAGGACCGCACCATTTGTCAAGTTCTAAATTATACATCACTGATAAGAACGGACAATTAAAGATAAATTCTTGTAGAAATTTTGGTCTAATCCCTTTTGCTTTTTATTTATTAAAAGTATCAGTCATCTCATCCATAATTTATTTCAGACAAACAAAAATAAATAAATTAAAGTGATCCCAGCAAAGTACGTATGCTGGTGTCTTTAATAAGTACTGCGTATGATTGCCGGCAGAATTAAAAATGCTAGTTTGGTGGTCAAGCAATGTGGAAAATGAATTATTTAAGGTCAAAATAAGCTCACACCAGTGTTGACCAAGTCCAGCGTAAAATCTACTGAAATTCTCCATTGACTGACTACAATAGTTTAGGTGACATTAATTTTTAAACGGTGCTTAAATTTATTTTTAAACAATATCTTCAATAAACAGTACTACTTATTAGAAACAAATTTTGTATAGAAAATCATTAATAACCTTTTCAGTTTGTAACGAAATTGACATGTTTTTGAAACAAGTAAAATCTTTTCGGTAGTTTTTCCTAATAAAAGTAAAAATATTTAATTAACCATGTCCTAAAAGACTTTGGTTTAGCATTAATGTCGGGAAGAAAAAAACAAAAGCAAACCATTAAAGGAAGTGTACCCCTCCCTTAAAATCTGCTAAATAGGGTTTCAGTTTTGGTTTCTCTTTACCAACAACACAATCCATTGATTAGTTGGGGGTAAAGAACCACCTCTTCTTGGATTGTTTGTTTGTCCCTTCAATTTCTTTTTCTTCTATTTTTACCTACATACATACGCGTGGGCAGACAATAAATCTTTTCCTATTATTATTAATTATTTTTATTGTCACAAGATCATGCCATGTCCCTATAATCATAACCGCAACCTCTTCATCCCCTTGTAATTTTCCTTGGTTTTTTTCTTCAAGATTTCCCTTTTTCTGGGTCGGTGTATATGTATGGAAATTGCATCTCCACCTGTTATGCTTTGAATTTGATTCAAAGCCTTGAGATTTATCCCCTTTAACAAAAACCCAAATTCAATTTTCTTTGAAGAAAAGGGTGGATTGAAGAATGCCTTTATTTCCATGGAAGAAGGTGAAGAAGGGGGCAAGTCTATCACAAATGGTGAAGGAGCATGTAATGAATTCTCAAAGAGGTGCTGGATCATCTCCTCTTATGGTGGAAACCGGTTTCCCTACTTCCCTTGTTGATCTTGTCGTCAAGAATCGCTCTAGATTCAAGAAGAAAACCAAGAAACCTCTTTCTCTGTGCTCTCCAATTCCCTCTCCTTCACCCCCACCACCCCCTTCTCCTATCACTATTACTTCCTCTGTTGAGGGGCTGATTGATGATACGGTTTCCCCTTTGATCCCTGAAGTTGAAAAAAAATCTGATCTTTTAAGTATGAATCAGGGGTTGGTAGTGGGGGTTTTGAAGATGTTTATGGTGGTGGTTTTGGTTCTAGGGATGAATAATCTTGTGCTGGGGATTACTGTGTCGGCCTTCTTGTTGTTTTTCTTGGAATATTTAGGGAAAAGTTTGTATGGATTCTTTTCTCCAGTACAAAGGAGGGTTGGATTGGTGATACAGGGGATCTTTAGGGCCAAAGTGGCTGAATTAGAGGTAGATGAAGATTGTGTTTTTAAGGCGCCATTGTGGGATCATGAATTGTCAAAGGATGCTGGTTCTGAATTTCAGGAAATTGAAGTTCTAGAGGAGCCTTATGAAGAGGAAAGTCAATGTATTTGTGATGGCAAATTGAAATGTGAAGGAGTGGATGTAGAGGGGGTTGTAATGGAGAAAGGAGAGGAATTTAGATGTGATTTATCTGAATCCAAGGAAAAGAAATCTCATAGGGCGAAGATGAAATCGAAAATGAAGAAGCTTGTTCCGAAGAAGTTTAGAAAGAAGAAAGGTTCAGCATCGGAGAGTCATCATATGATCCTCAATGAAGGAAGGAATGAAATTGTAGGTTCTAATTGTGAACAGAAAATGAAATCCGATGTATCATCGGTGGCAAGTAGAATAGATCATAAAACAGATATTGTTGAGGTTGTTGGTAGTACTGGAGAATCATCTAATGGACTTAGTGATGCTAGCGTTGGAGGATCATTTAAAGGTATTGATAAGGCAACCATAGTCGGGGAAGATGGTTTTACTGAAATAGAGCATAATTCTATGTATATTGTTCTCCTTTTGGTTGTTCTAGTTGGCCTTATTGGAGGTCGGGTTCTTGCACTCGTCGTTACTTTAACATGTTGCCTGATGTCGAGACGAGGTGAAGGAATCAGAAGATACGCAAAACTACCCGTGATCATCAGGTCTATTCCTAAAATGTTCAGTTAGAATCTTTTTAACTCATTCATAGAAAGCCCTTGAGAAGGCTTATGTTGATAGTGATGTGTGAAGTGCTGTTTAAGCCTTCCTTTGATCTTTAGAGCTTTACTTTGATGGAGAGTTCAACCTTTGGTTGATCACTTAGCCAGAGATCTTGTATTATGTCTTGTAAAGTTACTGAAACGTGATTAACTTTGTTATACTGATGTGGCTGAAATCTGAATCAATGCTGCATTGTTCTTTGTTCTGCATAATAGTTGACCCCATTAGTCCTTTTGCCTTTCTCAGTCCCGGTGATAAATTGCAGTGAGTATGGTTAAACTTAGCTTATTCCCTTGGGAACCATGTTTTTCTTGTGTTCAGTTTTTCCGGAGATATGAAACACCCGATGTCACAAGAATAGGTTTTTGAGTTAAGACCTTCAAACGTAAAAGGATGCCGGGGGATTGGGATATTTAATCCCGTTTCATGATAACGAACATTTTGTTTTTCTTATTTTTGTTGTTGATACACACTTTCAGTTCATTGTTTAGGTCCTTATGCTTGGAGTTCAGCAGGATTACTATCACTTTTTTGTTTGTTGTTCTCAATGTGTTAGCTTCTTATTCTTGAATGATCAGCTTCTGCCTAAATTTCTCTGTTATACATTGTATATTTTTGGCTTCTTTCTTGAATGCCAACCCTGCCCTATTTTCTTGCTGGTGTCTGAAACAATGGCTCATTCGTTTTCAGAAACTATTATGTCAAATAGTTGCCACAACAAATAGATTGATATTAATATTAAGTAGTCGTAATTGACTGTAACTATGCTTGCTTTATTGACCTTCTTTTTCCCCTTCACCGTCTGATTGAGTGGCCATGGGCTATAGTGAATGAGTGGTCATGACCTATATTTTGGCATTCACTGTTTGAGATCTCCAATTTATACTTTTACCTGGGGGAGCCACTGCAACTTCTATTAGAGTAGATTTTCTCAAGTTTGACTGATTTCATAGTGATGGCTCTTCGATATGGTGACAACAACAACATCAAACCCAGTGATTTCTCACAAGTAGGGTCTGGGAGGGTAAGGTGTAGGCAGCCTTACCCCTATCTTGGGAAGGCAGAGAGGTTGTTTCCGATAGACCCTCGGCCAGAGAACGACTGAAAAGAACATGTAATTGCAACAAGTAGGAATAACAGCAATATGAAATAAGATCGAATCCAAGAATGCAGTCAAACTCTAGGTAGTAATAGCCATATATGGATAAAAGATATCATACTAACACTAATGCAGCGAACTGAGCAAGACAGAGAGAAACACTTGACTACCTACGAATCTTCTACCCTAATCTTTGACCTCCACACCCTCCTATCTAGGGTCATGTCCTCAATTAGCTCCAGCTGCGCCATGTCCCACCTAATAACCTTTCCCCGAGACTTCTTAGAAAAAAGGAGAAGAAAATTAGTGATGGACCAATTATGCAGCTAAATAAAATTACAAAGCCCTGAGTTAGGATACAGAGTTGAAGAGAATATCAATATATCGGTTCTTCTTTGTCAAAATTCAAGATCTTTATGAATTTTGGAGTAAATATCATGGGTGATCATTCAGTTTTATATTCATTATCCAAAAGTTATTTTTTTTATTACGTAAAAGTCAAGTTATGCAACTTTGTGTTTCTTACCCAAAAGTCATACTTCTTTCTTTTGTTACACAAAAATTATTTTATTATGCTTTAGTTATCACAATAGCCACTTTGACCAAATTTTATAAAACTCTCACCTAAAAAGCCTATTATATTAACATTATAAATCCTCTCATTTATGCAATACCTTCTATATTATATACCCCTATATAACATATTTTTACCAAGATATTATACTTATAATTAAAATAACTTAATCATGTTTAATTTATTATTTTTATAATATATTCGTACATTTAAATTTTTTCTTAATGTTAACTTTCAAGATATATAGGTAGCATTATTAAATTAGTCAATAATATTATTGTGAACAAATCTCAAAAAAAAATCTCAAGTCAACATTCTTAACCATGCCTAATGAAATGGTTATAATTAAAGTTTATAAAATTAAAGCTCATAGATTTATTAGCCAAACCATGTTCCTTAATCGAATAAGTAAAATTCCCACATTTAACATGATGACGCATCAGATTAATACTTTCAAATAAATAATATTAACAGATAAGCTTTAAAAACTTAATATTAAACACAAGTATCTTTGTTTTTTAACTAGTCCAACTCCGGGAACCAAGATCAAGCCCGGTATCAACATAGTCAACTCTCGGTCAAATTTCTTAACCTTCAAAACCTTCAACTTTCCACTTTCGACAATTCAAGCCGAAACGATCTACGGATTTCCTAATCCAAATTCTGACATACGCCTAAGTCCAAAATCAACATACGAAGTTATCGGAACCATCAAAACTTCATTTCGGAGTCGTTTAGACAAAAGTCAACATTCTGTCAACTCTTCCAACTTAAGCTTCCAACAATTGCACTAATGTCTCAATTTACTCTGAAACATCCCCGGAACTAAACAACCACTCCGGCAAGTCATGTAACCACAAGTAGAGGCGAACCCAAGATTTGAGCGCGACGCACCACTAACCTTTTTGTGTGCAGTTCTTTAAGAAATTAATAAGTATGACAACTTATCCGCAATATATAAACAACCAGAAATTTTAAAAGAAAGAAAAAGCACTAAGCAAAGAGCGAAAGATTACTTTGCAAAATAGGGAAGCAATGTTGATAGAAGCAGTGTCGTCCGGCACTGCTTCTATTTTTCTTTTATATATATATATATATATATATATATATATATATATATATATATATATATATATATGTATGTATGTATATGCAAAAACAATATTGTTATCAGTATTTTGTTATAAAATATTTTGACAAAACTGGTCTACTAGGTTTGTAATGAAGCCTTCAATTTTGCGTAAGAGGCCAAGGTTTCGAAACCTGCAAGGTTAAAGGATATAAACTATCATCGAATCCAAAAATATAAAAGAAAAAAAAAGATTTGCTTGAACTAGGTCTCGAGCACAAGACCAGTAAGGATTAAGGAAAGCTGGAAAGGTGCTTAAACTAGCAGCTCAATCACTGTTGCCGACCAGCTTTTGTTTTTAGGGGCCCAAGTAAATTATTTAAGGGGTCCTATCGGGATATACAGTACACATAAAATCTATATATACATGATTTTTGTTGGGCCTAACGGGATCCGGTGATCCCGCATCCTCCACTATAGGTGCACCTCTGACCACAAGTGAACATAGAATAAGTAATAAATAGGCGAACAAGGCTACAATACATAAGATGACCGGCCGGGTCGTCACATCTAACTTAGCTAACGGACATTAGACTGGGTTCAGGGGCGGATTTACGTTCATGAAAGTGGTGTAATCCCACACTGATTCGCTGGATATTTTTACAAAATTATATGATGTAATAATTGTTTTAAAAAGAATAGGAGTAAAATTATAACAGGTTGAAGTTGTTGACAAACATGGGTGTCCTGGTCCGGTGGTCCCTTTGGTTTCTTGACCTACCATTGGTCCTAGGCTCAATTCTGAACAGTGCGTCAATTTTTTTTTTATTTTTTCCTAAAAAAAATTTCAAAATAAAATTAACCCCATAATCCAACTATGCAGCAAAGTCTGTTTAGTGAAGGGTTGTTAGCCTACACTTATATAACACATGCATGACATGTGATATATGTAATATTGTCCTATTTTTGTACATTATTTTGGTTTCTTTTTCGAGTTTTACACGTTACTTTGTTTCCGAACTCATAAGATTTGCAATAGTAATATATATGGTTGGAAGGGAGAGCATGGGTTCGCGTGCACCATACTCCATGTAGATTTGCCCTGCTTATAAGCTGAAATATCGTAAGTTGTAGATGACCAACTTATGGCTTTTGACTAATTTTGGCTTATAAACAACTTTAATGTTCCCAAACATATAAATAAGTTAGAAAAGAGTTACAAGCTGGCTAGTTTGACTAGCTTATAATCTTACTCGTACAACCCTCCTACTCTTGATAGGTGAAATATCTTCCTTAGTACTCCTTTGTTGAGTTTCTTCTAATTCTACAGCCATGGGGTAATTATATTTAGGGGCGGACCTAGAGCTTACAATACGAGTTCCTGGGAACCCAATAACTTTTGCGTAGACCCTGTATTTATATTAAGAAATTCACTAAATATTTGTAAATATCTAACTGTGAACCCAGTTATATATTATTGCATATTAATCTAAAATTACGATAGGAACCCATAAGCCTTAAATTCTGGATCCGCCTCCGATTATATTGCTGTTGAGAAGTGATAGTACAGAAATTTGGGATATCTTGGTCGAGATTATCCGAAAAAATAGTGGCAAATAGTTGCTTGAATTGAAGATGCTTATGGTCTTTCTGCTGGAAAAAGTAGCATTTTTAGAGTTATGATTGAATACATACCAATAGCTTCTATAAATCAGTAACTATAGGAATGGTGATATCTCGTAGGGCATATGAGCAAATTAATAATAGGGTAAATTGCTATCAAAAGCTATAGGATGCACGTGTTTTTGTAAGCTTGTCATGGAGAAGTTGAGTGCAACTATGAATCATAAGAATGGAATAAAAAATTCCTTTTATTTCCATCCAAAAAAACGAGAGCACAAGTGGGGAGCAGAGTTGCAAGAATGACTAAAAGGTGTTTCCCCAATGACTTGACTGTACCTATTTATATTGGAAGAGGGAGGGAGAATTACTTATTTCATGTGCATATATTGGAGAGGGAAATTGCTCTCACATTGTTTAAAATGTGCTACAACATGTGTCTTCATCATTATCAAACCAAAATCTATATATGTTCAAGTTAGTGGAAAGGATGCTAATTAAGTTCCTTCTTGCAGTGGAAATGGCAAGTGTATATATAGTTTCTCTTTTAGGTGTTATGTCTTTTATTTTGCCACATACTCGTTGATACAAGTGGATTTTCAATTTGAACTTGATGAGAATGTAAACACGAGTACTGGATGCTCTTATATATACTAAAAATTGGTTGCTTTGCCACCTCGTGAATCTATTGGATCGATTAATTGAAGATTTAGCAAGTGATTGGGAGAGATAATTGAGTTCTACTCATGTTTTACCAATAATAAAATATGTTCAGCTTTATCGCTCAGTTTTTCGAAGTCAAGAAAAAGCATACTAATATGGATTATCAAATTCCACTTGGTTGACTTTGGTGAAAAAGGCTACAAATGCATCTTTGCCATGAATTTGTATTTGAAGTTCTAGGATCCACCTTAGCAAGCATGCTTGGACGGAATCGTCGAGGTTCAAATGACAGCAAATTTCCATTTGTCTTTACTTTGGTTGATAGGGTTATTCGATATTTGTGTTGGTGGCAGCACCCAATAAAATAGTTGAGGTGCTTATAGGTTCATACCAGAATTACTTTTTACACACACATACAAAAAAAAAGTAAAAAAAATAAATTAAGAGTGTGCTCTGCAATCTGCATATACCTGTTTGAAGTAAAGGTGTTTATCGGGAGGACTGGGACAGGTTGAACGGAAAAAAATCAGCCCGTCCGTTATCGGACCGGGTTGGTTAATGGGCTGAGATAACGGGCTGGGGGCGGGTTGAACTTTTTCGGGTTATTTAGGGCCCATTCAGGTTCGGGCTTAACGGGTTCGGGCGAGCCGGGTTACTATAATTTTTTTTAGTTAAATTTTATTTTTCTTATTCAATGTTATTGATACTTCATTGTTTGCAAACTTTTAAGGCTTAGAATTAAACTTTGAAGTTTAAAGTTTAAAGTTTTAAATTTAAAATTAGAAAGTAAGTGGCTACAAAAAATTATTTAAAAAGACCAATAGGCAATATGTAAGGAACAAACTCCAAAGGCTTTCATTTTATATTTTTAATACTTCAAATTAATTTGCAAGTTCTTTTTTGATTTTTTTATTTTTGAACTTGCAAATTAAAAGTTTACAACAATTATAAAAAATAAGAAATAGTATATCACATATTTTGCATCATTTTTGTAAGTTCTTCCATGTCAATATGAGGTTCTTGGTTTCCGACATTGGTTGAATCGGAACCATAAACCATTATATCTCCAATTTCTTGGTCCTCTTCTTTGTCTACCTCGGCACGCCCTTGATTTCGCCGTTCTGATCTTATCCAATCTCTTAAGCACACTAGAATTTCCAAAGTGTTGCTGCCCAATGAATGACGTGTATCTCCTAACTGCTACCTTGCTTGGCTAAATGCGCTCTCTGATGCAACTGTTGAAATCGGCACATTTAGCACATCTCAAGCCATGACTGAAAGAACAGGAAATTGATTTGAGTTGTTCTTCCACCAACCCAGTGGTAGAAAATCCTTTGTGAGGGGCTCTGGTGACATAAAGCTCTAATTAATTGGCGACACTTTATTATTTTGATAGTAGGGTTTAAAATAGCACCAATTAGGTAAATATGGGGAATTGAGTAGAAATAGTTTTTAAACTTATCTAGCATAGATTCAACAACAGAAGTATATCCTTCTTTTTTCTTCAAATTATGTAGTAAAAGAAAAATTTCAGCAATATGAACTAAACCATTTGCAATAGTATGATAATAAGCTCGAGAAAACTCAAGTGTAGCCACATAAAAATTTTGTGAAAATTGTACAACATCATGAATGACATCCCAAGTTCTAGATGTTAACAAACGGCTAGGATCGGTACAATGAGAATTAGCAATTTCAGTTATAGGCATTCTATATTTATAACAACATCTTAAGTATAAATAAGTATAATTCCACCTAGTAACTATTTCTTCAGGCATGAGTCTTGGTTTTAATCCATAGTGTACACATTTTTCCTTAAATGCATTTAATCTAGCACTTCTATTATTTCCTTGAATTACACCAACAGCTCTCCTAACTAAAGTGATTTCATCTATAAATAATTCAAGGCCACTCTTCACAATCAAGTTATAAATATGACATGCACATCTAACATGAAATATTTCAGGAAGTGGTGGGTGTAGATGCAATTTTAATATTGTAATAGCAACATTGTTGTTAGAAGCATTATCAAATGACATACACAAAACGTTTTCTACAAGATTATAAAATATAGCAATTTCATGGATAGTATTACTTATAAATGCACTAGTATGACTTTGATCTTCATCATATTTAAAAGCAATAATACGTTTTTGCATACAAAGTTATCATCTATCCCATGGCATGTAACAGTCAAATAATCATTTTCATTTACAACACGACCAATATCAGAAGTAAGAGAAACTCTACAAGGAAAACTTGCGAACAAATAATGTATATATGTCTGATATTGTCCAAAAAGCCTAAAGATATCAGCTCTACAAGTACTTCTAGGAATACCTTTGAATATAGGGTTATAAATTCTTTGAATATAAGTAACAAGATAGGCTGAAGAAGCAAAACTAAAAGGTAAACAACCTAAAACAATCATTTTAGCTAATTCTTCTCGATCTTTCTTAATATTGTATTTACCAAATAACCCCCAGTACTCGGGTTAAGTTTTTGTTGCCCAGATTCCTCATCTACACCCCAATCAAGAGGGTGTTTCTCTTTCATATGCCTATGAAGTTTACCCGTTCCCCCTCCCTTACCGGGCTCATGTTTATAATGTTCGTTACAAATTTTATATTTTACATAATTTTTTTGATCTTCTAGTCTTTCAAAAAACATCCAACACTTACTTCTTAATCGTCAATTCTTCTTAATAGGGAGATGGGGCTTACTTGTGTAACGACCCGACCGGTCGTTTTGAGCTTTTGCAATTTGCTCGTCAGTTCTCGGGCGTGACCTGCCCCGTGTGATGTATTATAACTTATGTAAATCGTTGGTTTTGGTTTTTAGGGTAATCGAAATGAAATTTGGAAGAACAGTTCTCAGTTTGAAGCTTGTAATTCGAAAGGTTTGACCAAGATTTGACTTGTTTGTAGATGATCTCGGATCGGATTTTTTATGATTTGGTTAGCTCCGTTAGGTGATTTGGGACTTAGGAGCGTGACCGGAATACATTTTGGAAGTCCGTGAAAGGTTTAGGCTTGAATTGGCGAAATTGAGATTTCGACGTTTTCCAGTTGATAGGTGAGATTTTGATATAGAGGTTAGAATGGAATTATGGAAGTTGCAGTAGTTCCGTTGTGTCATTTAGGATGTGTGTGCAAAATTTCAGGTCATTCGGACGTGGTTTGGTTGGGTTTTTTATCAAAAGCGAAATTCGGAAGATTTTAGAAAGTTTGGCTTGAATCCGATGTATTTTAGGTGATTTGATGTTGTTTGAGTTGTTTCGATGATCGAAACAAGTTTGAATAAGGTATTAGAATATGTTGGTGCTTTTGGTTGAGGTCCCGGGGGCCTCAGGGTGATTTCGGATGGTTGACAGAGAAGTTTAGATTTTGTTGTAGCTGTTGAATTTGCTGCTTTTGGTATTTTCTCACCTGCTGATTGGGGACCGCAGGTGCGGCGCCGCATAAGCGGAGTTTTAGTCGCAGAAGCAGAAAAGGGATTGAGGATCAGGAACCACAGAAGCGGCTATGTGGACCGCAATTGCGGAGCCGCAGATGCGGAAGTGTGATTGCAGATGCGTAATTTCGGCTGTGCAGTGATTTTCGCAGAAGCGGGAGAGAGACCGCAAATGCGGTACCACATGTGCGTGGATTGACCGCAGATGCGGGTCCTGGTGTCATAAGTGAAATCTGCAGAAGTGGATGTTTTTCCGCAGAAGCGGAGGCGCAGATGTGCTTATTGGATCGCAGGTGTGAAAAAGCTGGGCAGAAGGTATAAAAATGCCCCTTTGCAATTTTCAGTCATTTGTTCACCATTATTGTGCGATTTTGGAGCTCCAAGCTGTGATTTCAAGAGGGGATCAAGTGTATCTACAGAGGTAAGCTACTTGGGCTTTATACCTTGTGTTTATGGTGATTATATCATTGTTTAACCATGAAAATTTGGGGAAAACTAGAGGAAGAGTTGGGAATTTATGGCTTGAAATTGGAGAATGAATTTTTAGAATTTGAGTGACCAGATGAGATTTTGGTAAATTTGATATGTATGAACTCGTGAGAGGATGAGGATTCCATTGATGTTAATTTTATTGAGTTTCGAGACGTGGGCCTGGGGGTCAGGTTTGAGCAATTTCGGGATTTAGATGTAAATTGGATATTTTCGAGTGGGTTTCGTTCCCTTTGCATATTTTAATGATTATGTACTGATTGTGGCTAGATTTGGAGCATCCGGAGGTCGATTTGTGCGGGCGAAGGCATCGCGGACTAGAGGTTGAACCGGATCGAGGTGAGTAATGATTGTAAATGATGTTCTGAGGGTTTGAAACCCCGGATTGCACATCGAAGTGCTATATTGAGGTGAGGCACACGCTTGATGACGAGCGTGGGATCGTGCATTATTGGGAATTGTGACTTGGTCCGTCCCGATTGATGATTTTACCGCATATTTTATTGAAATCTATTTGCTATCATCATTATTTAAGGTGAATGCCATATTTGGGCTTCGTGCCAACTATTTGAACCCTTCAGGGATTTTTATTGCTATTTTCTCACTGTTTTGACTTTAAACTTGTACTCAGTCATGTTATATTCTACTGTTTTCAAAACTCAACCATGTTTACTCTGCTTTAACACTTGAAATGAGATTTTAAATCATATTTTGGGCTGAGCATCATGTTTTACTGTTGCCCGAGTGGCTTATGTGATTTTTGATTGAGTAAGGTCGAGGGTCTGTGTTGTGAGGATACTTTTGGGTCGGGTTGCACGCCGCAACGGTGATACACTGATTTGATTACGAGGCTGAGGGCCTGAGATATGTACGCCACGAGGTGGGTTGTTGATATTGATATGAGGCTGAGAGCTTGTTTATGATGCCACGAGGTGGCTTGATATTGCGCTTGGGCCGTAAGGGGCCCTTTCAGGAGTCTGCACGCCCCCAGTGAGCGCGGGTACCCATTGTGATGTGAGATATAGCCCGAGGGGCTGATATTGTTCTATGTGATTGCCCGAGGGGCTGGTATTGTTCTGAGATATTGCTCGAGGGGCGGATTGTTGACACTGTGCCCGAGGAGCGAACCTTATGTGCTTATCTTTCTTATTTGCTTGTCATTTACCTATTTAATTGTATATTTGTGCCCGAGGGGCGGATTTTCTGTGCTTATCTGCATTAATTGTTTTGCATTCATTTGCGTAACTGTTGAAAAGTCATTTTCAAAGAAGTTAAATTGAGCTAAAATGTTTTTTAAGAGATTTTACAGCTTTATTGCTTTCTTACTGGTTTTGTACTGCTTCTATACATGATGTTGATGCACTTTTCGTGATTTCTTACCATTCAGACTTTAGTTATGATTATTACTCACTGAGTTGGAGTACTCACTTTACTCCTTGCACCTTGTGTGCAGATTCAGGTATTTCTAAACCCGGTAGTGGGTATTAGCTGATCGGAGGCAGAGTCATCAGAGTTTAGCAAGGTAGTTGCGGTTCCCAACACTGCTTTTCTCCCTCCTTATTTCATTAATCTGTGTTTTGCATATTTCAGACTTTTCAGTTGTATTTAGACCCTAGTAGATGCTCGTGACTTGTGACACCCCGGTGTTGGGCTGTGTTTGGATTGTATTCCACACATTATAAAATCTTTTACTTAGTCTTTGGGTTTATTGACTCATGCTTAGACTTTTTATTAATGTTTAACTGTTTAAAAATTGAATTGGGACTAGTTGGCTGGCCTTGTCTTCACGAGAGGCGTCATCACGACCAGGTCTGGGTTTAGGGTCGTGACAACTTGTTCTACCCCTAATATTTTGAGTTTGACTAGCATTACTAGGTGTAGGTGGTGGTGTTTCAAGATTATCGGGTGATTGAATATCATCTAAATCATCATCTATACCATAATTTTCTTGCATTCGCTCATAATCTACATTTAAATTTTCAGGTGAACTTCAGAAATATGTGTAAAGCTACTAGAAGGACCAACACCACCTCTTGATTTTTTGGAAGTTTTCTTACTACCACTTCTACTAGTGCACGCTTTTTTGGCTGCTCTAAGTAAATCCATTATGTAAATTAAATTAAGAAATTAAATTAATAATTCTAAATAATAAAATAAGTGTACACCAAATAAGAGAAAGAGATGTAACGAGTGTACCGGAATTCCGGATGCCGCACTAATTTTGATATCAAAAATCAAACTTCAATTGATAGACCGAAACTTGATAGTTGATACTTGATAGTACTTGATACCACACTTCACTTGAATACTTGATATTTGATAATAATAATTTTGTAATGACCAAACTAAATAATTGATGAAACTTGAAATAATAAGTAATTGAGAATTTAAGAACAATAATATCAAGAGAGAATTGAGAGAGAATTAGAGTAGTAAGAGAGTGAATTGTGAGAAAAAAATGAAGAAGAAGAAGAAGAAGAAGAAGAAGAAGAAGAAGAAGAAGAAGAAGAAGAAGAAGAAGAAGAAGGGGGCTATTTATAGGTTTTAAAAGATTAAAAATGTAAATTTTCAATTATTAGGGGTGAGAGGGCTATATTTTTAATGGGGGAGGCCGAAATGGCCATTTCTGCAAAATCTGGCCATTCCCCCACAGCCATTTCTCAATTTGACCGTTGGCAACGGTCCAAATAATTTTTTAAAAAAAATTTCTGTAACGGTAACCGGGCTAATAACGGTTGTAGCCCGGTAACAACCCGTTAACGGGTTACATGCTTAGCGGGTACGATGCACCGTTATCCAAAACATGTTCGTTCAAAACCCGCCCCCAACCAACCCGTCCCAGCCCGCACATTAAGCAACAATAACGGGCTGAACAGGGCTGACCCGGGTTGGAAACGGTCAGCCCGGCCCGATTAACACCTATACTTTGAAGTCCCCTCACTACTTTCTCTATTTCCCTTTTCTTATATGTTGGTGTGTTTAATTTAAGTCAACCCATTCTTATGTAACTTATATGCTTTATCATCTATTTCTCTTGACTCTGGATTCTAGGTTGGGAGGTCACACGAAACATTTAGATTTTTATTCTTTCATCAATATATGCCCAAATTCATCTATAAGCATTAGAAAGACTTAAACCAATTGTTTGTGGAAAATAGTGACGTTGATGTGACTGAGAATTTCTGAAAGGAAAATTTCAAAGTGCAGGAAAATATCCAAGTGCTTGTTGGGTTTATTTAAGTTAAATTATCCAGTTTATTTAAGCAAAAATCCCGTGGATTTACTAGTTAATACTCATCTGAAAGGTATATAAAGAGAATAGATTTTTTCGGCAACAGGGATTTTCTACCCTTCTGACATTCAAGGACGATTACCTAACATTATGGATCTGTTTGGAAAGCCACTTGGTAATTGGAATTGGTGTAATTATTAGGATAGTAATTAGATAGCCTAATAATTACACAATATAGTAATTACGACAACCTGTTTGTAAAACCGGTATAGCTTATCCTATTATAATATATAAGTTACCATTTTTATCTGGTTACAAATTAACGTTTATCCTAATATTTACCTCCAATTACCTTATTATCTGATGCGCAAGTCACGTTTTTCATTTTTTGTTTTGTTTTGTAGACATGACAATGGCAAAGTTGAATCGCAGAAAGGAAACGTTGCTTTGGTCTTTGGTCTTTATTTTGTTGCATGCATGACGTTATCTTTTTCCCCACGCTGAAGAAACCAATTAATTCAGCAAAGGTGCTAACCAAACGCATTATCCAGAAAGTAAAGGAACCACAAATGAAATTAAGGATAAGAGTAAAATGGGTTTTTGTACCAAACACTACCTATATATTTCTCCATCTCATCAAGGTAAAGTTGAACAAAATTTATGAAACAAAGAAGTGTATATATACCATATTGCTTTCTTTACAATCAAGAACATTTGACAAACACTCATACTTCACACTTCGCACTGACTGAACCATAATCACAAATCAATGTAAATAAACACCGATAAGTAGATCACAGCGATTAATGGTCAATCTACTTAGTCCATCACACAGATGAAAAGCCACGCATCCATCAGAAAGCCAAAAAATCGCAAGCTTTAGACAAACTGAAGGAACTCAAAGATACCTTAGGCGGCAACGTCCTCTTCTTCCTCTTCGTATTCCTCGTCATCAGCGGTTGCATCCTGGTATTGCTGGTACTCGGCCACGAGGTCATTCATGTTACTCTCAGCCTCGGTGAATTCCATCTCGTCCATTCCTTCACCGGTGTACCAATGCAAGAAAGCCTTGCGCCTAAACATTGCTGTGAACTGCTCGCTCACCCGCCTGAACATCTCCTGAATAGCCGTTGAATTTCCAATAAAGGTTGAAGCCATCTTCAGACCCTTGGGTGGGATATCGCATACACTGGATTTGACATTGTTGGGAATCCACTCGACAAAGTATGATGAATTCTTGTTTTGGACGTTAAGCATCTGCTCATCAACCTCCTTAGTACTCATCTTACCACGGAACATGGCAGAGGCAGTTAGATAACGACCATGACGAGGGTCGGCAGCACACATCATGTTCTTGGCATCCCACATTTGCTGTGTTAGTTCAGGGACTGTGAGCGCGCGATACTGCTGGGAGCCTCTAGAGGTCAGTGGAGCAAACCCAACCATAAAGAAGTGGAGACGCGGGAACGGAATAAGGTTAACAGCAAGTTTCCGTAGGTCAGAATTTAACTGTCCAGGGAACCGAAGGCAGCATGTGACACCACTCATGGTGGCAGAAATAAGATGGTTAAGATCACCAACTGCGGCATGGTAGAATGAAGTTAATTCATTAAATTGGATCATTTGTTCAGCAAAAATGGTGCAAGAAAGAAATAAGCATCAAAGAAAACCAATTGTGTACAATAAGAACACCTATCTTTTTTGCATCAACGACAGTAGGCTAGTGGACAATGCAATGGGAAAGGCCTGACGAGATGAGGGTTCAAATTCCAATAGAGAAAAAAAAAACACTGGGTGTTCTTCTCATCCACAAAGCCTTAGCGGGCAGAGTTACAAGTTACATGTGCTAGTGGGATGTATCAAGCACCCAGTCCCCCACCCCCCCACCCCCCCACCCCCCCAAAAAAACAAGTTAGCATCTTATCATGTGCTTGTTCCCAGGTGCCTTTAAATGCCAAAGTTTCCTTTGGGAGAGGGCACTAAATTCTCAAGTCCACCACAAAATTAGTGATTCACAAGTAAATACATAAGGAGTTAACCTGCAGCTATAATTATTTAATCACGTATACCTACCTACAGAAAAAGGAGATGTGCGACAAGTGAAGTTCACATGTTAGAAATAAGAGGTGGAAAATTTTATCTGATATGTCTAATTCCTATCTGGTTCTCAATTCAGCAGAAAAAGTAGCAGCCAACACACGTCATCAGACTTACATGTGGGAGTTGAAAGCTTCAATGTACGGAAACAAATATCATAAAGCGCCTCATTGTCCAAAACCATGCATTCGTCTGCATTTTCTACGAGCTGATGAACGGAAAGGGTTGCATTGTATGGCTCAACAACTGTATCAGATACTTTAGGAGAAGGAAAGACCGAGAATGTCAACATCATTCGGTCTGGATACTCCTCTCTGATCTTGGAAATGAGAAGGGTGCCCATACCAGATCCTGTTCCTCCACCCAAAGAATGACATACTTGGAATCCTGCACGTCAAAGTAGATATATATATGTGTGAACCATATATACAATCAACGAGCTCAACTGAACCATTATCTCTTACACAAAGCATATATATATATATATATGTGTGAAAATCATTAAAATACAAATAAATATTAAAATCTGAACCCATAATTGCAAAATTTTGGGTTTAGCGGTGAGGAACATAAAAATTGAGCCACTCAAAGTTTAACTCCATATCTGCCTGTAACCATTAGCACAACATGACAGGGAAATTATATAAAGAAATGAACTTATAAACACCAAAAGAAGGCAAATGAGTGACCTCAAAATCAACAATAAAAATACTAGATCAAACAGAATCATATCAACCCCATATTTCAATCCCAACTTCCTCCAAACTCAAATCAAAATCTTTGTATTTCCAAAATTCAACACGTAAAAAATGTAACAAATTTCAGATAACATATCAATGGTATCAATGAAAATTCTAACATATTTATCGATCAATCAACATACCCAAAAACCATTCGATACTTCCAGCAAAAACCCAAAAATTAAATTGCACAAATTACTAAATTTAACGGTTAATCCCAAATTTATTGAGGTCGGGTATATGCATCCTCAGTATTCATTTCAATCTATATAGGGCTCGTTTTTGTTGAAACATGGAACAATCTTATCTAAAAGTTTAAGTCGTTATCAAAATCACACTTATATTTACTTAATTATATCTTCTAACAGTTTTATCAACCCTTCGTCTCTATCCAGCTTATCAACACAAAAAACAAAAAAGCAAAAAAAAAAAAAATTAAAAACAAACAACCTTGCAAACAATCACAATTCTCAGCCTCTTTCCGGACAACATCAAGAACAGCATCAATCAACTCAGCTCCTTCCGTATAATGTCCTTTAGCCCAATTATTACCAGCACCCGATTGACCAAAAACAAAGTTATCGGGCCGAAAGATCTGACCAAACGGGCCGGACCGTACAGAATCCATAGTACCAGGTTCAAGGTCCATTAAAACAGCACGTGGAACATAACGGCCGCCACTTGCTTCGTTATAATAAACGTTGATTCGTTCTAGCTGAAGATCGGAGTCGCCGTTGTATCTTCCTGTTTGGTCAATGCCATGTTCATCACATATTACTTCCCAGAATTTGGCACCTATTTGGTTGCCACATTGACCACCTTGTATATGTAGGATTTCTCTCATTTCTATTGTATTGGGATTTGAGGAATTCTTTTACGATGTTTTGTTTGTGAATGAAGAATTTGTTTTTAGTGGATTTGAATAAAGAGTGGAAATTGGGGTATGGTGGAGGGAGCAATAATGTGGGTGGAAACGGAATTATTGATAATTTATACTTGTCGGAACTCGAAAGTGGGTTTAATTTATTGGTAAAAGAAAAAGAAAAAAAGAAGGGGTTTAAAAAATTCCTATTTTTAAAAGCCATAAATTTTGAGAAATCTCTAGAAGTCCTTTTCAACTTTGTGATTATTCTTTTGCCACCTTTCTATACATCATTTCGCCGAATAAATTCCTTGGATAATCACCCAACTTATAAAAATATCCTATCAAAGTCATATGCCTTTTAAGACTTTAAATTGTTAAATATTCATAACTTATATAATTTTTAAATATGTAAATTTTAATTTACAAATATTAAATATTTTATGTCCGAATTAACGATCGAAATTGAAATGTTTGACTATCGAAATCCGAAAAACATTAAATAAGTTGGGATATAAGAAGTAGTAATTACATAAAAGATACAAAAGAAATAAATTAATCCAGAAGTACAACTTAAATATTTATTTTCAAGCTAGATTTTGATGTCTAACAATTGAATCAAAGTTATATTTTGGAAATAGAAAATAATTTGAAGCATAGTTTTCACAAAAATTTTAAAAAGTTCTTCTATGATTTTTTGTCAAGAATAATTTAGAGACAAAAATTGCTTTTATCTCGTGGGGAGCATGAATATTATGTAAAAGTATGTGATGGAGAGTTTCTCATGGAGGACCGATCAATGGTTTTAGTAATCCATATTTGTCTAAGTTCAACAGATTATTTTTTTAATGGACGTGTTCCCAATATTCGATTTAAAGGAGGCTGATTTTGTAGATATACCTTTAAACTTTTTGTCTATTCTATCTTTTCCTTTGTACAGTTTAGTGTTTAGTAAAACTTAGTTGGCGTTTGGATATAAGAATTATAAAATTTAAAAATAAAAAGTAAATTTTTTTTATGTGAAAATGGTATTTGAAAATTAGAGTTGTGTTTGGACATGAATATAATTTTGGGTTATTTTTGAAGTTTTGTGACTGATCTGAGTGAAAATTTTGAAAAATAATTTTTTGGAGTTTTTTCAAATTTTTAAAAAATGTCAAAATTCATCTTAAAGTAAAAATTAGAAATTTTATGGCCAGACATTGATTTCGAAAAAAATAAAATAAAAATTCAAAAAGAAAAGTAAAAAGATAAGGGCTCTTAGTAAGTTAAAATTGTGTAAAAGATAAATTCGGCAATATAATTTTTCGAGTTTTTGGCAAAAATCATCCTTAAATTATAGCTCAAAGCAAGAGTACATTCTTGTCTTATCCTAGTAAACAAAAATCATCATTATACTAAGAATCATCCTTCCGTTAAATTTTATCACAAAAAACTAACAGCATTATCAAAAAATCATGTCCATCACGTGTCTTTTCTCCTCAATTTTTCAATATTGTCCCGCCTACCCAATCGTCTTCCACCTTTGCCAAAAAGGACTAAGACTTCAAAACTAGAAGTTTCTTTCCATATGAACTTCACACCCAACTATGGTATGATAGTTGGAACTCTATGATCTCATACTATAATATTTCTTGCTACCTTCCTTTTGGAGAGGAAAGTGCAAAGCCTTTAAAAACAGTGGAAGAGTTTTGACTTTCTAAGCAGCAACATGTATTTCACTGCACGTACGGTAGATTTTGATATTATATCTTTAATTTGAGGTGATGATGCAAGGTTTGTTTTTAAAATGTGACTCCAACTTCGGTTTAGCTCAACTATTGTGAAACCACTCACTCCGACAAATGGAAGAGAACTAATCTAGTTTCAGACTTTCAGGTTCTTGATTTAGAGCTAGAACCTTTTAATTTTTCTCATTTATAGGTAGACTAATAAAACTGACACAAAGAGAATCGGCACCCTCATCAAAGCTCGGCACAAATATAAGATTTTACATGATCATAATGCACTTCCACCTCAAGGTCGTGCCAATCTCTTGTTATCATCTGCTTGTTATAAGAAAACAACTTAAGGAGAAGTTATTTCAGTGTAGGCCATTTTTGTTCATTAAATAGCAACAACTTTAAAGAAGAAATAAGCAGTACCTAGTTCATCCTACTAGAAGAAGAAGAAGAAGAAGAAGAAGAAGAAGAAGAAAGGGAGGAAACAAAAATTAAGAAGGAAAAAGAAGACGGTCAGCACGTTCTTGGAAAAGTCGATTGGGCAGGAGGGACAATGTTAGAAAATTGAGAGGAAAAGGCACGTGATGGACATGGCCTTTTGAACGATGCTGCTAGTTTTTGTGATAAAATTTAACGGAAAGATGATTCTTGCAACATTTTAAATAGTATAAGAATGGTTTTTGTTTACTAGGATAAGATAAGAATGTACTCTTGATTTGAGTCATAGTTTAAGGATGATTTTTGCCAAAAACTCTAATTTTTCAAACCTTGTTCAGTCCAAAAAAGATGAAAGGTCTCAAGACTGCTACAATTCTTTTCCTACATCTTTTTGGATATTTTGTCGTTACGAAAATGAAAAGTTTAAACTAAGATATTTATTTAGCAGAGTATGATGTTGACTACTCACCAATAAAATGTATTGTAGATTAAGAGGTGGGGCGCCCTATGTCTCTATAATTTTTGAAAAATAAGTCATGTCACTTTGTTTTATAATTAGAATAATGTTACAATCTTTCAGTGTGATAATATTTGTTGTTTTCTGAATGTTAAATCTTATCATGATTTTGTCACACTGTTACAATTAGTGGTGGTAAAATGGTTCCGAAAAACTGATAACCACTCATATTATTTATTAAAAATAGGTTGGATAATGAACTTTTTTAAAATGGGTTAAATATTGATAAAAACCATATTATTTATTTAGAAAATTGATAACCAATGGTTAACCAATGAGTTTAACTTTTATATTGTAAAGCCTCAACTTGGGGGTTCCTCAAGTTAGGAGACTACGAATTCTCCCAAAAGTGATCATATGCAAGAAGTTATGGATAATATGGTTACCCATATTATCCGTCGGTTAACCCATTTTTATCCGTATTAAATATGGATCGGGTCAGATAATTTATCCATTTTTTTATTACTCATTTTTTACTCGAACCATATTCGACCTGACCCGTCCATTTGCCTCTCCTAGTTACAACTACCTATTCTGTTACGTGGGATATTGCAAAACGTCGAATGTACAGTCAAACATCTTTATAACAGAACCCTTATATAACAGGCATTCACTCTAAAAGCCAAGTGTTCCTTAGAACCTATTTTTTAAGTTATATTTTGTCTCTCTGTAATAGTTTTTTACCGATAACGGCAACAACCATATTTATAGTAGAACGCTCTTTGTAAAATTATACTATAACAACTATATAGAATCTTTAAGATTACTAATAACAATTCTAAAAATATGTACACAATCTTTTCCACGGAACAAAATTTTTATCTTGCATAAGACACAAGATTTGAAGATCTGCACATGATATATTTTTCATTGTATACTTTTTTGCTGAACATTTGGACACGAATATTTGTCAATTCAAGTATTATATCGGTAGTAAGAGAAGAAAATTGTAAGGTCATCACTTGTTTTAGAAATAAATTCTGCGTTTCGAGTCCTCAAAAACCTCTTTCTGTCTCACCTCAATTTCCGTGCACAGTTCAGGTGCGTAGCCGGAAAGCCATTATGTGAATTTTTATGAAAATGATGAATTTTGCCTTTAAAATGAATTTAAGTTGACTACGGACAATTTTTTGGGTAAACGGACCCGGACCAGTGATTTGATGGTCCTAGAGGGTCCGAAGGAAAATATGGGACTTGGGCGTATGCCCGGAATCGAATTCCGAGGTTCCAAGCCCGAGAAATAAATTTTTTGAAGAAAATTATTTTCTGGAATATTTATGAGTTTTTGGAAATGAAATATGTTTGAAATTTGATGGTATCGGGCCCGTATTCTGGTTTCGGAGCCCAGTACAGGTCTTATATGCGATTTAAGTTGAGTTTGTGAAGATTGGTGAGAAACGAACTAGAAATGACGAGGATCGGACCTTATTTCTTAAGTAATTTCATGATTTTGATGCTAAATTCATAGCTGTTGATGTTATTTTGGTGATTTGAATGCACGAGCAAGTCCGTATGATGTTTTTAGGTTGGTATGCATGTTTGGTTTAGAGCCCCGAGGGCTCGGGTGAGTTTTGGATAGGTCACGAAGTGGAATTTGGACTTAGGATGTTGTAGATTTTAGCTGGTATATTGCAGGCCTGCAGGCTTCGCATTTGCGAAACCTGGCTCGCAAATGCGAGATTTATGTCACAAATGCGAAAGAGCCCAGGCCAGCATTACCTCGCAAATGCGAGGTACTCATCGCAAATGTGATGCCTCCAGTTGTAGCCAGTCGTCGCAAATGCGACACATTTATCGCAAAAAGCGACTTCGCAAATGCGAAAGTCCCTTCGCAAATGCGAGAGTAGCAGACTTCTGGGTTCGCAATTGCGAACCTTAGTCGCAATTACGATACCTGCAACCTGTAAATTCATAACTTAGACGCATTTCAATCATTTTTCACACTCTTTCAAAACGAAAACACTCTTGGGCGATTTTTCAAAGACAACTTCTCTTCCAAATCGATTGTAAGTCATTTCTAACTTGTTTTCTTTAATCTTTAACATCTTTTCATATGATTTCAACTTAAAATCAATGAATTCATGGGGGAAATTGGGTGTTTTGGGTAGAACCTAGGTTTTTCAAATTTTGGGGATTTGGACCTCAATTTGAGGTCCGATTTCAAAACAAATTATATATTTAAGTTCGTGGGGGAATGGGTAACCGAGTTTTGGTTTGAACCTCGGGTTTTGACCATGTAGGCCCAAGGGCGATTTTTGACTTTTTGGGAAAAACCTTAGAAAACTTATTTCCATGCATTAGAATTAATTCATTTAGCATCTGATGTAATTAAGTAACTTGTGGTTAGATACGAGCAAATTGGTGGTGGAATCAAGAGGTAAAGCGATAGTGGAGACTTGAATTGTGTTCGTGACATCGAGGTAAATGTTTGGTCTAACCTTAGCTTGAGAGATTAGGAGTTGAGCCCTATTTGCTATGTGTTATTTATTGAGTATGACGTATAGGTATGGTGACGAGTATCTATACGTTGGTGTCAAGCATGCCCGTGAGTCTTATATTGTATTTATTATGACTCCGTTTGTATCATTCATGCCTTTTATGATGGTTTCTATTGTTGAGTAAAGTTTGTGGAAGTAGTAGTGCCATTTGAATATTGGAGAGCGTTGGCTCAAGTTGTAAAATGAATTGTGAAAGTATAAATGGCAATTGAACCTTACAGAGCATTGGCACAAGTTGTGAAGTGAGTTGTGAAGTAAATGTGAAAAAGAAAAGAGAAGAGGACTATTATATTGTTCTCTTGCCGGGATTTTATTGTGATTTCATTTATTTCCTTGACCTTATTTCTTGTGATTATTGTTTTGGTAAGAAAGTTAAAGCACGAAGGGTGATGTCGTGCACTTGTCCCTGATTTTTCCTGAATCTTGCTGATAGTTGAGTTATGTTGCCCTTTACGTTATTTACTGATTTCCTATTGTTACTTGATTTTATTATGATGTTATTGATTCCCTTGTCGGGATATTGTTGTTCCCTTATTGTTCTCTTGTCGGGGCTCCTTTGTGATTTGGTGTTGAATTATATATTGGGATCGGGTTGCACGCCGCAACAATATTATATTTGGATCGGGTTGCACGCCGCAACAATATTATATTTGGATCGGGTTGCAAGCAGCAACAATATTATATTTAGATCGTGTTGCACGCCGGAACAATATTATGATTGAATCGATATTATATTTGGATCGGGTTGCACGTCACAACGATATTATGATTGGATCGGGTTGTATGCCGCAACAGTGTTTTATGATTTGGATTGGGTTGCGCGCCGCAACAATAAAGGATAAAAGTGGATTTTGATTTGTTACTGTTTCCTTATTCTTTCTGTTGCGAATTTTAAATTTTTCTTTACGCTTTTCTCCTGAATTACTGTTGGTAAATGGTATCCCCCACAGCATGTCCCATTCCCATCTTTAACTGCTAGTTTCCTTTATTATTACTTGTCATATATATGCTTTAATTGTACAGGTTTAGTTGGTAATCTTGTCCTAGCCTCGTCACTACTTCGTCGAGGTTAGGCTAGGCACTTACCAGCACATGGCATCGGTTGTGCTGATACTACACTCGGCATTGTATCCAGATCCCAATGCTATAGCTTTTGGACCGCAATGAGACTGCTGCCTTCAGTCCAACAGGCGACCCGAGGTAGTCCTGCAGGTGTCTGCAGGCCTTGGCGTCTCCTTTCATCTTGTTTCATTTACGTATTTCAGAAACAATGTATTATTTACTTTTCAGACTTTGTTTGTAGTATTCCTAGACCGTCTGTGAAGTTGTGACACCAGTTCTAGGTAGTTCTTGTTTAAGAAATCGTATTGAAATTATTTAAATGGTTTAATTATTTCTTCTGCTTGTTTAATTTCCGCTGTTTATAAACTGTTGATTCACATTTATTAAAGAATTAAAATGGGAAAAAGGTAATTTGTCCAAATGGTTGGCTTGCCTAACTTTCATTAGTAGGCGCCATCACGACTCCCGAGGGTGGGAAATCTGGGTCGTGACAAAAATCTACAAAAACAGCTACAATTAAAACTTTCTTCCCTCAATCCGGAAAGAATTTATTTTTCTAGTTGCATTAAAATGTGTGCCTTAGAGTTTAAATCTTTGTACGTTTAATTAATTAATTTATTAATAATGTATTAACTTTCTTCAATATATACCTAGTGAAATATGCTTATCTTCTGAGATTTTAAATTTGAAGAATTTTCTTATCTTTTATATGTAACATTAAAAAAATATAATAACTGATTTTTGGATAAGTTTTATTTATAACAACCAAAAATTATTTAAACGTCAAATGCTATTATAGGTGTATAACAACCATTCGCTATAAAAATCAAAAAATCTCGGAACAAATGACGTTGTTATAGAGAGGTTTGACTGTTCTATGAAATGTCGGCCAAACGATGCTGGAAGCAATTAATAAAATTAGTAATTGTGAGATTTCAAGGCAAGATAGTTTCTTAAGTTTAAATTAAATTTTAATAATCTTGATATTAGAGTGCAATCAACAAATTTCTCCTATAATTAAATAATTAATTAATCCAACAAATGCAAATTATTATCAACAACGCAACATTTAACGCTCATTCATTGCGTCACTTGTTGGGATTTAAAAAGGCTGTAGTTCCTCCATTTTTGTTTTCATTGTTTGTGCTTGAAGAATGTTTTGAATAAGGGTGTATTGTGGGCCTGGCCTAGCCCGGGCCCGCGGGCCAAACGGGCCGGCCTCTTAGTGGTGCAAAAGCCCATAGCGGGTTGGTCCTGACCAAATAGCCAGTGAGTCCGGGACCAACAGTCGGGCCTGGGCCGGTTCAACTGGGCCAAACGGGCCCCAACGGCTATTTTTAAAATAAAAAAATTTAAAAAATGGCCAACAGTCAGATTTTTAAAATCTAGCCGTTGGCCTTCAATTTCCAACCGTTTGAGACTTAAAAAATAGTCATTTAGCCCCCAAACTTTGTTTTAACCTCAAACTTCTTATAATTACATTTTTCCCAATTCTCAACTATAAATACCCCCTCATTCTTTCATTTTTACGCACAAATTCATCAATTTCTCTCTAATTTTCTTCTATAATTGCTTACTTTATTATTGCAATTTTGTAAAAATTATGAAATTGGTGAATTGAAGTATTCAAGTCTTCAATGATATTCAATTTTCAAGAAGTTGTTCGTCAATTCGATAAACTCATTCCAACTCTTAAGTTTTATTATTATAGTTTTGTTTGTTTTATTTAGTATAATTATAATTAATATGGACTTTTCTTTGAAAAAAAATATTTGGTGGTAAGGGTAAGGGAAAATCTAAAATTGGTGAATCTAGTCGCCAAGCTACTACTCTTCCCCCGGCTCCCCGACCCAGACCTTTACCCGTCCTCCTCCACCTGTTATTCTTGATAGTGATAACCCTTGTTTTCAATCTTCCGATAGTCAATTTTGTCATGATGTTGCACCAAGTCAACAATTAAATGAAGAAGTTATGAATGTTCTTTATCCTAATCAAACTATCTTTGAAAATGATGATTTAGATGAAACGCAACCGGATTTAGATGATACACCTACTAGTACTGTTAATAACCCAACTGATGCCCCGCCTGACCCTCCTGTAGTAACCTCTACTTTTAATAGAAAACCTTCTAAACGGCCCGAAACATCTCTTGTTTGGCACTTTTTTACTCAATTAAGAGAACAAAATAAGGCTAAGTGTAAAACTTGTGGGTCTTTGTTGGTTCATAAATTTACTAGAGACCGTAGCGGTACGGGTAGTTTGACTAGACACATATTGAAACACCTTAGAGATAAATTTAGATATTTACAAATAAAAGATGCGCAAGAGGGGACAAGTGTAGGTACTACGGTTAACCCTAGTACAGGTTCAAATCTAGTTCAACCGGGAATTAACACTGTTACCGGTGGCATTTTATATTATGATCCAAATAAAGATCGTGAAGAATTGGCAAAAATGGTTACTGTTATGTGCTTACCCTATAGTTTTCCTTCTAACCCTCATTTTGTGCATTATATTAGAAGAGTTTTTAATCCTACTTATAAAGGATGGCCTCGCGCAACCGTAAAGAGTGATATTTATAAATATAAACATAAATATGAATAATATTTGCGCTATTTATTTACTCATATAGATTGTCGCATTGCTATTACTACTGATATTGGTAGAAGTGGTAATGACTGTGATTATCTAACTGTTACAAGTCATTGGATAGATGAGGAGTGGATAATGCATAAGCGCATTATTGCTTATAGAATAATTAATTCACGCCACACAGGTAAGTTTATTGCTAACACAGTTGCAGATATTTGTAGATATTTTTGCATTAGAGATAAAATTATGTCGGTTTCAATGGATAATGCTTCTAGTAACAATAACGCTATAGGCTTGCTTATAACTACACTAAATCCTGCATTTAGTAATATTTTTCATGTTAGATGTATTTGTCATATTTACCATTTAATCGTAGGTGCTGGTATGAAAGTTTTAAATATAGAAATTGAAAAGGTTAAAATGGCTCTTAATTGGCTTTTTTATTCAAATCGTAGAAGTAGATTTATGGACTAATTTAAAAAATGTGATGAATTTGGCCTTAGAGAAAGAAAGGTTCCTAAACCTTGTCCGACTAGATGGAATTACATGTATGAAAGTTTAGTTATTGCATATAAATATAGGAACCCAATAAGCGCAACGTATAATGCTCGTGTAGGTGATGGTGATGGTGATGATGATGAGCACCTTACAAATCAAGATTGGACTAATGTTAAAATACTTGTAGACTTTTTAGAACAATTTCATGTTGCTACAAATGAATTATCTGGGCAATATTATCCTACTATTTCTAACTGTTTAGTTTATATTGCAGTACTTGCAGATTTATTTACTCAATTTTCAGAGGGTGGGGTAATTTATCAAGAAGCTATTAATTCTATGAAAGCTAAGTTTAAAAAATATTTTTTCCCTATCCCCCCTATTTTTGGTGTTGCTGCAGTGTTAAATCCTACAATGAAATTAGGAGGTCCTCACCTTTGGTATTCAAAAATTATAACGCTTTATCACTTTCAGTTGAGGAATTTGCTACACCTGGAGATGCAAAAGCCTCAATTAAAATAAATGCTCAAACAATTTATAATGCTTATCAACTTGCCTTAGATCATGCTAGATCAAATGTTTCAACTACTACTTCGTCTAGTTCGCAATCATCTAAAAGAACTGCAGTCCTAAAAGCCCTTAGTTCTTGGACGGAGTTCAGGGGTTTTCAAGGTGATAATATTGGTGATAGTTCATAACTAAATGAGTTTCAAGTTTATTTGTCGCAGGGACTTGAATCAAAGAATTCCGACGGCTCCTTCGATGTTTTGGAATGGTGGAAGGACAAACAAAAACACTATCCGGTTCTTTCAAGGATGGCTCGAGATATTTTAAGTATTCAAGCTTCAACAGTGGCATCGGAGAGCGCTTTCAATCAAGCGAGACTTCAAATTGGTGATCATAGAGCGTCTATGAGGAAGAACTTGGAAAAATCAGTACTATTCAGAGATTGGATCCGTTCGGAAAACAAAAATTTGGACTTGCAGAATCACAACCGGAGATAGACGAAGCTTATGAAGAAATGCTAGCAGAACTTGCGCAGGATGCTGCTTTGCTCGGAAGCGGTGATGAACAAGCTTTTTTTCCACCACCACCAATGGAAATGCCTCCGGACCTTGAAGGATTTATGAGATTTGTTAGAGATAATACATAGACTAATATGTAACTTGTATTTTGGCACATCTTCCTTAATTTTTTTTTCTTTTTAATGGTGGTATTAGTACCTTGTTGTGCTCATTCCATTGGGGGAAGGAAGACTAAGAAAGATATTGTCATTAATAGAAACTTTTTGTCCAGAAAGGATGGGGTGTTGTCGTTACTGGGTTTTTTTGGAGAAGGTGTGTAACGACCCGACTGATCGTTTTGAGCTTTTGCACTTTGATCGCCAGTTCTCGGGCATGACTTGCCCCGTATAACGTATTATGACTGATGTAGATCGTTGGTTTTGATTTTCAGGAAAAATCAGAATGAATTTGAAGGAACAGTCTCAGTTGAAAGCTTTGAATTTGAAAGGTTTGACTAAGAGTTGACTTATTTGTATATGAGCTTGGATTGGAAATTTTATGATTTGGATAGCTTCGTTGGGTGATTTATGACTTAGGAGCGTGATCGGATGCATTTTGGAAGTCCGTGGAAGGATTTGGTTTGAATTGACAAAGTTAATATTTTGGCGAATTCCGGTTGATAGGTGAGATTTTGATCCGAGGGTCGGAATGGAATACCGAAGTTGTTGTAGATTCGTTATATCATTTGTGATGTGTGTGCAAAATTTCAGGTTATTTGGACGTCGTTTGGTCGACTTTTTGATCGAATTCGGATTTCGGAAGTTTTGGAATTCTTAGGCTTGAATCCGAGGGTGATTTGATGTTTTGATATTGTTTTGAGCGTTCCGAAGGTTGGAACAAGTTTGAATTATGTTATGGGGTGTGTTGGCATGTTTGGTTGGGGTCCCATGAGGCTCGGATATATTTTGAAAGATTTTGCCGTTTTGAGCTTAAGCATGTAATGATCCAAAGGTCCATTTTTAGTTCTAGAGATCAAATTTTGATTTTGAGACTTCTGGAATTTTGATAATGAATTATAGGACTTATCTAGAAAGTTTGGTCTAATTTCATCAAGTCGCGATTGGGTTTTTGACACGAAACATGAGTTAATTGTTTAACGAGCGAAATGGGTATTGAACTGAGCAAATGAGCTCCGAATTGAGTTTCGACTGAAGGGCTATGTTCGTATTATTATTTGTGACTCATAGGAATAAGAATCATCGAATTCCGAGTTCGTATGATGGAGTTAGAGTCTTTTTAGTGAAAAGAAAAGCTGTTGCAATTTTCTGGGCAGTTTCTGCATTTTTCGCACGTGTGAACAGTAATCGCACCTGCGTGAACAGTATTCGTGTACAGTCCCATGTACAGTAAACATGAACAGTATCCGTGTATAGTACATATGAACAGTACCCCGTATACAGTACCTATGAACAGTACCGTGAACAGTCCCCATGAACAATAAAATGCGTGAATAGTAACTACGAAAATTCTGGACAGAATGTTGAGTTCTAAAAATGGGAATTCGTCCCATTTTCCATTTTTACCAAATTGGAGCTCGGTGAGAGGCGATTTTCGGGAGATTTTCAGAGAAAACAACGGGGTAAGTGTTCTTAACTTAATTTTGGTTAGATTACCCGAATCTATTACTAGTTTTGGCATTTAATTGGTGATTTTAGTTGGGAAAATCTTGTAAACCCTCTTGGTTTAATTTGAAGATTTGAGGGTCGAGTTGATGTCGGATTTTACTAAAATTGGTATGGTTAGACTCGTTGTTGGATGAGGTTTCATATTCCGTAATTTTTGTCGGGTTCGAGACGTGGGCCCCACAGGCGAATTTTGAGTGCAATTTCGTATTTTTAATGGAAAATGTAGAATTTCATATGGAATTAATTCCTATAATTTTTATTAACTGAATCGAAATATTGTGGCTAGATTCGAGGAATTCGGAGGTCGATTTGAGAGACAAAGGCATCGCGAGCTAGAGGATTAGCCGGTTCGAGGTGAGTAATGATTGTAAATGATGTCCTGAGGGTTTGAAACCCCGGATTTGCACATCGTAGTGCTATATTGAGGCGAGACACGCGGTGGATGATGAGAGCGAGGTCTTTTACTATCGGGGATTGTGACTTGGTCCATCCCGATTGATGATTTTACCGCATATTTGATTGAAACTTATTTGTTATCATCATGATTTGGGTTGATTGACATACTTGGGCTTCGTGCCAATTATTTGAATCCTTTGGGAATTTTTATCACTATTTCCTCACTGTTTTGACTTATATTTAAACTCAGTCCTGTTGATAATTATTGTTTTACAAACTCAGCTGCTTTTATGCAGATTTGAAAACTCAAATGATATTTCTAAATGGTAGTTTGGGCTGAGAACTACTGTTTTATAAATGCCCGAGGGGCTTATGATGATTTTCAGACTGAGTGAGGCCGAGGGCCATATGTGAGGATATGCTGAGTGATATGAGGCCTAGGTCCTGAGATACTATTTATGCCACGAGGTGGCTTGAGTGATATGAGACCGAGGGCCTGAGATACTTTATATGCCACTTGGTGGCTTGAGTGATGTGAGGATATGTTGAGTGATGATGTCACGAGGTGGCTTGATATAGAGCTTGGGCCGTAAGGGGCCCCTCCGGAGTCTGCACACCCACAGTGAGCGCGAGTACCCATTGTTCTGAGTGATTGATACTATGCCCGAGGGGCTGATATGAGTGATTGTGAGGTAGCCCGAGGGGCTGATACTATTCTGAGAGTGAGCCCGAGGGGCTGTTACTGTTCTGATATTGAGCCAGAGGGGCTGTTACTGCTCTGATATTGAGCACGAGGGGCTGTTACTGTTCTGATATTGAGCCCGAGGGGCTGGTTCTGTTGATATTATGCCCGAGGGGCGGTTTGTTGTACATGTTTTGCCCGAGGGGTTGTTTACATTTCTAGCATTTTTGTTACTCACTTGTAAACTACTTGCTTTACTTGTTGGAAAAAAGGGGTTTTCACTTGATTTCTCACTGCTTTACTGTTTAAAGTGATTTTACTGCTTCAGTATGGAATACCTTGTGTTTTTGCGTGATTTATGCCTTCAGTCTTTATTTATTATTATTACTCACTGAGTCGGAGTACTCACATTACTCCCTGCACCTTGTGTGTAGATTCAGGTATGGTTTGGCTGATCGGAGGCAGAGTCATCAGGGTTTAGCAAGGTAGCTGCCGGCGTTTGCAGCACTGCTTTTCTCTCTCGTCATTTCATTAGTCTGTATTTGTACACTCCAGGCTTTCAATTGTATTTATACCCTAGTAGATGCTCGTGACTTGTGACACCCCGGTTAGGGCTGTGTCGGGTTGTGCTTCTGTTAATTATATCATTAAATCATATTTAAACTGTTAATTAATGTTTAACTATTTTCGAAAAGGCGATATGGGTTTGTTGGCTGGCCTTGTCTTCACGAGAGGTGCCATCACGACCGGAGTGGGGTTTGGGTCTGCACCGCCACCCTCCGCCAAAACCCGCCCCCACCTGCTCCCCCTCCCACGGAGAAAAAAAGGCTTTTACTTTCTTTTTTTTTTGCAATTTTTAAATTTCTATTTTTTCGTTTTTCTGCACCACCCATCCCCCCTCCCTCACCCCCTACTATCCCCCCACCCCCACTGCCCCTTCCTCCCCGGGAATTTTTTTTTAAAATATATTTTCAGTTTTAGTTTTTTCATTTTTCGGTTTACAGGTTCGCAATTTTACAAGTTCCAAAGTTATGATTTTGGAGGTTTATGTGTTTGAAAGTTTACGGGTTTAGAAATTATAAAGTTCGCGGTTTCTGAAAGTTTAGCAGTTCGGAAGTTTATGAAATTTATGGGTTCAGAAGGTTGTTGGTTCGAATGTTTATGGCTTCATGTCTATTATACCCAAATTACTTATGAATACTCTTTAGAAGTTATTTTCCTTAATTTGCGTATCAAATACCGGAAAATAAATAAGATTACTACTTGTTTTTCAAGAAAATATTTTCCATGGAAAATATTTTCCGTTATACCAAACACACCCTTATTTGTTTGCAATTTTCACACGCTACATTAGGTTCTCCACCAATACTATTTGTAGGTGTGTTTTGTTTTTGCAGTATTTACAACTAAGAAAATTAGATTTTTTTGGGTTTATGCATAAAAAGCACCCTCACTAATTTTATCTTGTTAAATGCTCTTCTTGCTCTTGTGAATAGCAATTATCAATTCCGTGAAAGAGACGATAAAGAGATCTTTAGAATCTTATAAAGAAGAGATCTGGACTCAAATCTCTCGAATTGTCACTAGAATTTTACAATTATTTTAGTATTCGAAAATTCATTTTCAAGCAATTAGATTCTATTAACAATCAAAAAACTTTTATCAAAATACTTAGTGATAGTGTCATCTTCTTGCATCTTATGAGAAATGAAACCCTTTTAATTAAAATATGCATTTATTTGACTCGTTTACTTTCCTAATAATCCATCTTGTGCTTCTTTCAAGCGTCTTTTGTTGTCTCACCTACAAAGATTATAAAGAAAATTGAATCTGCAATTGAATTTTAGATTAGAATTTTGGTGGTTTATTTTTTTTTATTCTTATGAAAGAGTTTTAGTTTGGTTAGGGATATGAATGGATTTGTAGGGAGCAGTTATAAAGGTCTATATACATAATTACAATATAGATTATAAGCTTAAAGATAAAACTTTATTTGCACTAATGAATCTAATAGTTTCACTAATGAAGGTTTATGGGGCATTTAAAAAAGACAAATGTCTGTGATATTTGAAAATTAAGGTTAAAGTAGGTATGATTTTGTAGTAAGTTTAAAATTGTATTATGAGGCGAATTGAAGCTCTAATATCACTTTTGTGTATTTGTAGAAGATATAACAGTAAGAAAATTGAGAATATAATTGAAAATTTATTTATTAAAAATTTATAACCATAAACTTGTTACGATTAATAATATTGATGGATATCCATTCTTTGTATGATCAAATCCAGGAGAGGAAAATCTTCTTGAGGGAAAGAAATTATCTGCTAGCATTAAGTTTTTTTTTTATAAAAGTTAGTATTATTTTCTTGAGAAACAAGATTGTTTTTGTTAGATCTGTGTTTTAGTGATAAAAAATAACTTATTCTTATTGCAGGCAATCAAGGATCTGGAAGCCATCCAATGAAGGAAGCTTAAGATAGAAGAAGGAAGAAAAAGCCAACTAAAGATCCAGAAGCTATCCAAAGAACGAAGGCTAAGATTAAAGGATCAATTATGCTCTTGGTTACAAATCACGGGTATCAAGGAAGATCAATATTCAGTCTCGATCCTCAATCACGGAAGTTAAGGGCAATCACATCAAACGTGTTATATGGAAGATTTGCAAAGGATATCAAGTTTACGTTGATCAATGAAGCAACATCTATTACGCCACACTTCATGGTCCAAGTATAGGAAACTTCTAACCTTATTCTTGGAAGGAATCAATTAAGGTTCATTCCAAGGATCAATTCATTTGGGTTGCCTATCTCTCAAAGATCTGCTCTAATCACGAATATCTTCTCCCAAGTCATATATATACAGTCATAGGTCCAACGACAAAAATATACTTTAATCGAACTATTATCAATCTTTTTGTTTCACTCCCAACAAGCATCGTAGGCTATTCTAGATTTATTGTGTAATAAGTGAAGAGAAAAAGAGAGAAAAATCATTGATGAGGCATTATATCAAAACTCAGAAAGATACTCATACTTTGAGAAGCTGTTGGTGTATGTCCAACAACATCAACACACTTGTACCAAAAATTTCAAGGAACTTAAAGAGAGAACACTCTTGCAACCAAGGGGATTGGACTAGGATTCACATTGAATCTGAACCAGTATAAAATATCTGGTGTTATTTACTTTATGTAATTCATTTTCTGTATTTACTTTGTAATCAAGATCTAGTCGACTAACTAAAAATCAGTTAACTACTCAGTTATGAAAAGAACAGATAACAATTCACCCCTTCCACTCTTGTAATTTCTATTTGTATTAGAATTGGTCTTACACCTTTACTCTTCAATTGTTGGGGCACTACTTCAAGAACAGACATCTCAGGTAAGGCCACCATATTTCAATGGACAACACTTTTCACATTGGAAAGTTCGCATGAATATATATATAAAATCCTATGATGTCAAAGTATGACGTGTAATCAAAAAGGAAGATTACCCAATTCAAGCAGCAAATTCTGACAAGAAAAATGATGGACAAACATCTACTGATCCAGAAGATATAGATGAGTACTCTGATGAGCAAATGACAGTAATCCAAGTCAATGCCAAGGCACAAAATTTTCTATATAATACCCTAAGAGGAGAAGGATATGAGAAGATCTCAAGTTATGATAAGCCAAGAAAATGTGGGATAAACTAGAAGTTGCCTATAAAGGAACGAGCAAAGTAAAGGAAACAAGGATAAATCTGTTGATCCATGATTATGAACTCTTTCAAAAGAAAGATGGTGAATTCATTAAAAAAATGTTTGCTCAATTTAGCAAAATCATTTGGGATCTGAAAGCTTTTGGCAGACCATACTCTAGTGGGGAACAAGTTCAAAAAATTTTAAGAAGTCTGCCCACTACATGGAAAATAAAAGTAGTTGCACTCGAATCTCAAGACCTGGACAAACTATCGTATGATGAACTGCATGGGGACCTTATTGCTTTTGAGTCTTTTGAGAAACACATATCAAAAGAAAACTCCTAATATATAAATATTTATGTGGTGTAAAACCTATGAAATTAAAGATCTATGAGTCTAGTTTTCAAAGTCTTCACACTATATATGCCAACAAATCCCAGGCTCGGATTTTTGGACTTCGTGAATAACTATCCGCACTCCGAAGGAATTCCAAATCTATCGTTGATTTCATGGGTGAAATAAAATCCTTAGCGGATGAACTGGCTGTCACTGGATCTCCTTTAACCTGCAAAGAGTTGAAGATTAAAGTCCTTAGTGGTTTAGGGCCTAAATTTAAGGAAATTTCAGCAGCCATATGAGCCCGAGATACACCTATAAACTTTGAAGAACTATATGATAATCTACTTGGTCATGAAGTTTTCCTAAAGCATGAAGATGCCAAAAAGGAACAACTCACTATCACTGCTCAACTCAATCAGAGAAACTCCTCAAACAGTCGACCTCGTAGTAACAACTTCAACACCAATCGCAAGTCCTTCTCCACAAACAGACAATCCAGTAATTAACTCAGACAGCAGAATAGATATAATCCATGAAAATCCAATAATCAACGAGTTCAATATAAACTTTGCGACAAATTTGGTCATATAGCTAAAGTTTTCCGCTCAAAATCTCACTCTGCTGCTGAAATACAAACTAATTTCGCTGCTAACAACATGTCAAATAGCCGGTGGGTGATTGACTCAAGAGCATCACACCATATGACAAATGATCCACAAAACCTCATATATGCATCAGATTTTACTGGCACAGACGAGATCGTCATTGGTGACGGTAATGGTATTCCTATTTCACATATAGGAAACACCACTCTCTCAAATTCTAATTTTAATTCCTTTGTGTTTAATAATGTCCTGTGTGCACCTCACATAAAAAAAATCTTATTTCAGTAGCCAAGTTTTGCAGACAAAATAATTCCTCCATTGAATTCTTTCCATATTCTTTTGTTGTGAAGGATCTGAGAATGGGGGCATCACTTCTTCAATGCTAGAATAATGGGAATCTGTACGAATGGCCATCAATTGATCGTTTCGCCAAGCATTCCCCACCTTCAACCCAATTTGCAATGTCAACTAGTCATCCACCACTACATTTGTGACATGCTCGTTTTGGTCATCCTCAACCTCGCATCACAAAGTCAATGGTCTCATTGTTGAACCTTCCGGTGTCTACATCCAAGTCTTTTACTTTTTGTGATTCTTGCTTATACAATAAGAGTCATCGTCTCTCATTGCTTTTTGTGATTCTTGCTTGGAATAAATACTTTGTAAAGTATTAGACCTCTTGACATTTTGTATTCAGATGTGTGGGAACCTCTCTTATTCCTTCCTCTGATAAGTCTATCTACTATATTGTTTTGTCGACCACTTTACGAAGTATTCTTGGCTATTCATAGTTAAACAAAAATCTGATATTATGTCCATCTTTGATAACTTTAAAAATCAGGTTGAACGATACTTTAATACATTAATTCGTTCTGTCTATAGTGATGGTGGTGGAGAATACATTAGCCTACGTTCTTTAATTAGTCGCCTGGCCATTCAACATTTCACCAGCCCACCATACACTCCCCAACATATTGGGACGGCTGAATGAAAACATCGTCATATCATAGAAACGACTCTTATTCTGCTACACCATGCATATGTTCCACTTCATTTTTGGTCACTAGCATATGTCAAACAGCCATATACTTAATCAATTGCATGCCCACACTAATTCCCGAAAATAAATCACCTTATCAAACAATAAATAACATTCCTCCCAACTACTCGAAACTCCATGTCTTCGATTGTTTATGCTATCCAGGGCTTAGGCCATACACAAGCCATAAGTTAGACAATAAATCAAACCATGTGTATTTATGGGGTATGAAAAAATGTCAAGTAGTTACATTTGCTACGACCCTAAAAATCAGAAATTTTCCTCTTCTCGCCATGTCATTTTGTAAAGTCGGTATTCCCCTTCAAAGACTATCAAACTACTCTACCTCGTGTCAATCCTACACAACTAGATCCCTGGGTAATACATCCTGTTGAAATTTCTTCACCTACTGAAGAAGGTAAACCTTCCAAAGCTCTCCTATCTGATGAGATACAAATAGCATCGATGAACAGAATTCCCATTACTCTACCTTGATCAATGATGAGCCTTCTGTATCACCATCACAAGTAACTACTTCACCTTTCTCTTCTTCTCTACCTGCTTCATTCCCTGCATAATCCAATCCAATACTTACTATTAATATTACTGGAAACTACACCTGCCCATCTCATCCTCAAGACTCAGCTTATCCCCAAACAACTTCTTCTCAAATAACCACAACTCTACCAATGTTAACTAACCAGTCTGCTTTATCACCCAACCAAAATCGACCAGTAACACGGTCAATGAACAATATTTTCAAACCAAAAGAGGTCTTTGATTATTTAGTCATAACAGGACCATCTCCTCTTCCATTAGCTCCTAGTTCATATCGCCAAGCTTGACAACATCCTCACTGGCGTAATGCAATGCAAGTAGAGTTTGATGCTCTACAATGTAATCAAACTTGGTACTTAGTACCCCCATCCCCTCATTATAATGTCATAGGATGTAAATGGATCTTCAAAATCAAACACAATCCTGATGGCATGTGGAGCGCTATAAATCGCGCCTTGTCGCTAAAGGATATACCCAACAACCAGGCCTTGACTTCGATTCCACATTTACCCCCGTAGCAAAACATACCACAACACATGTTATTATTTCCATTGCCATCACCTTTGGTTGGCCTATCCACCAGTTGGACATCAACAATGCCTTGTACAAGGTACTTTCCATGACACTGTTTTTATGAAACAACCTCAAGGCTTTGTGGATTCTCAATTTCCATATCATGTTTGCATTTTGAAGAAAGCTATCTATGGTCTACGCCAAGCTCCCCGTGGTTGGTATTTGGAGCTTCGTTCTTACTTGCTTTCGTGTGGTTTTACGAATGCTCATTCTGACAACTCTTTCTTCATCTATAATTGTGGTGAGTCTGCTATTTCTTCTAGTGTATTAGACGATATTATTATCACAGGCAACTCGAGGTCTATTGTTCAGTCTATTATTACTAGATTGGCCTCTCAGTTTTCCCTTAAAGATTTGGGAAGCCTACGCTACTTCCTCGGTGTAGAAGTTACTCCGTACAATAGTGGCTTACAAGATACTATATATATATATATATATATATATATATATATATATATATATATCTGATATACTAGAACGCCACATTATGTTAGATGCTAAAGGGTTGTCTACTCCACTGTCTACTTCATTAGTGTTGTCTCTCAATGATAGTTCTGCTCCAACAGATGCAAAAGAATATCTGTCACGACCCTAACCCCGAACCCGGTCATGATGACACCTCTTGTGAAGACAAGGCCAGCTAGTTAAATCCAATTCACTTTTTAAAATAGTTAATCAACATAAAAATAGTCTAACCATGATTTAAATGTACTAAATAGCAGAAAATGTCGATAAAATGCGGAAATACACCTGACACAGCCCTAACCGGGGTGTCACAAGTCATGAGCATCTATAGGTCATAATACAAGTCTGCTAAATCCATAAACTAGTACAAATGTTTGAAGGGAAATAGAAATGATAAAAGAGTAGAGACACGGGGCTGCGGACGTCAATAGCTACCTCGTAGTCTCCGAATGCTTGCTTGAGATCAACACCCGGGAGCGATACCAGCTACACCTGAATCTGCACATCGGGGTGCAGGAAGTAAAGTGAGTACTCCAACTCAGTGAGTAACAAATGTAAATAACGACTGAAAGTAAGAAAACACGTAAGGTATAAGACATTCTATAATGAAGCAGTAAAATCATTTAAAAATAGTAAAACAATGGAAAGTCAAGTAAAATACTCTTTCAACAAGTAAACAAGTAATTGACAAGTAATTAAGATAAAGCAACCAAATAGAAGTTCGCCCCTCGGGAGCAGTATCACCACATCCGCCCCTCGGGCAACATCTCAGAACAATAACAGCCCCTCGGGCAACATCTCAGAACAATAACAGCCCCTCGGGCTCAATCTCACATCACAATGGGTACTGCGCTCACTGGGGGTGTGCAGACTTCTGGAGGGCCCCCTTATGGCCCAAACGCAATAACAAGCCATCTCGTGGCATCAAATCTAGGCCCTCGGCCTCATATCAATCAAGCCACCTCGTGGCGTATATATCTCAGGCCCTCGGCCTCAAATCAGTATCAGTGTTTCCTCACAAATAGGCCCTCGGCCTTACTCAGTCAAAAATACTCACAAGCCCCTCAGGCAATAGTAAAACAATATTTCTCAGCCCAAACATCATTTAAAATATCATTTAAGTCTTAAAACTGAGTAAACATGGCTGAGTAGTAAAACGGTGGAAAATAGCATGACTGAGTTCAAGTAATGAATCAAAACAGTGAGGAATTTGTAATAAAAATCCCCGAAGGGTTCAAATAGTTGGCACGAAGCCCAAATATGGCATTCAACCCAAATCATGATGATAACAAATAAGATTCAGTCAAATATGCAGTAAAATCATTAACCGGGATGGACCAAGTCACAATCCCCAATAGTACATGTACCAACGGTCGTCATCAAGCATGTGTCTCACCTGAATATAGCACTACGATGTGCAATCCTGTCACGACACGGATTTTCCGCCCTCGGGAATCGTGATGGCAACTACTCGTAGAAGCTAGGAAAGCCATGAACTTAGAAATCATTAACTCCTTTGTTTTAAAACTTCTTACCAATTATATTAACAAGGAAATAAACAGTTTAATAATAGCGGAATATGAGATTAAGCGGAAGTCATAAATAAATATAAAACCAGAATGTTTCAAAAGTCAATACATGCCTCTACCCAGAACCTGGTGTCACAACATCCACGGACTACTAAGAGTACTAAATACAACCGTTTGAAAGAAATATAACACTGTTTGTCTCGAATGCTTGAGATAACAGAATATATACTAAGATAGAGGAGACATCGGGCCTGCGGATGCCTGCAAGGCTACCTCGGTGTTTCGATGGACTGAAGGTTGGCTCCGGAGCTACTGCTGCTGATCAAAGGCCGCTCCGGTATCTGCACAGAGTGTAGAGTGCAGTATCAACACAACCGACCCCATGTGCTGGTAAGTGTTTGGCCTAACCCCGACGAGGTAGTGACGAGGCTAGGACCAGACTCCAGATAAACCTGTGCAGTTATATAATATACAACAAAAATATAAACAGGTAATAACAGTTTTAAAGGGAAGGGGAAACATGCTTCATGGAAACATATCAATTCTATCAGAAATTTAATAAAGTATGAAAGAACACTCGATGTCTACAATCGATACGATAACAATACTGTTGCGGCGTGCAACCCGATCCAATATAATATTTGTTGCGGTGTGCAACCCGATCCACATATATAACTGTTGCGGCGTGCAACCCGATCCAATATAATATCTGTTGCGGCGTGCAACCCGATCCACATATATAACTGTTGCGGTGTGCAACCCGATCCAATATAATATCTAATAATGTTGCGACGCGCAACCCGTTCCAAATATACAGTCAACAATAATTATAACTAACCGTCCTGGCAAGGGATCAACAATAGACTACACTATCCCGGCAAGGGAACTCAACAGTACAAGTATATACGTCCCGGCAAGGGAGAAACAACCATAACTAAGCTATAACTCAACTAGTTTTAACATCTAACTACCTCAGCTACAACTAAACTTGTTACAACACCTAACTACCCAGCTATAACCAAATTTGTTAAAATACCTAACACGAAGAATCATCAACCTAAACGTCTGTAATATCAATTAAGAACACAATCCAAAGGAACCTCAACTCAACAATAGCCTGACAAGGGGTAACATAATGGTCTCTTCTCTTCTCACTTTTACTTCACAATTCACTTCACAACTCGAGCCAGTGCTCTAGAGTTTCGATTATCACTTATACTTTCACAATTCATTATACAATTGGAGCCCACGCTCCTCAATGTTTATAGGTCACAACTTTTTTCACAACTTTACACAACAAATAGAAATCGTCACCAAGGCATGAATAATACAACGAGATCATGAATATCACAAGATAAGACTCACGGTCATGCTTGACACCAACGCATAGATACTCGTCACCATGCCTATACGTCGTACTCGACAAGAAACAAATAGCAAATAGGACACAACTCCTAAGGCATCCCGGAACCTACTCGAAACTCACCTGAGCCCTCGGGTCTCCTAACCAAACATATGTACTAACTAAACAACATCATACGAACTTATCCGTGCGATCAAATCGCCAAAATAACCTCAATAACAATGGATCGAACCTCAAAATCAAGAACTTTTTCTCAAACTTCATCAAGTATCAAATTTAGCAATTTAGGTCCGAATCACATCAAACGACGTCCATTTTCAACAAAACTTTACAAAAGTGACATAAACTATATATAAGACCTGTACCGGGAACCGGAACCAAAATACGGCCCCGATACTATCATGTTCTAATCAAATTTCATTTCAAATTTCTTTAAACAATTTCAGAAATCAATATTTCTTTGAAAATTCATTTCTCAGGCTTGGGACCTCGGAATTCGATTCCGGGCATACGCCCAAGTCCTATATTTTCCTACGGACCCTCCGGGACCGTCAAATCACAGGTCCGGTTCTGTTTACCCTAAAAGTTGACCGAAGTCAAATTAGCTCATTCTATAATCAAAACTTATCATTTTTAACAGATTATCATATTTAAGCTTTTCGGCTACGCGCCCAGACTGCACACGCAAATCGAGGTGACTCTAAATGAGGTTTTCAAGGCCTCAGAACATGGAGTTTCATTTTAAAACAAGTGATTTCCAAAAAGGTCATCACATTCTCCACCTCTAAAACAACCGTTCATCCTCGAACGAACAGAAGAAGGAAGTACCTGAGTCGGGAAAAAGATGGGGATAACGGCTCCGCATATCGGACTCGGACTCCCAGGTTGATGCCTCAAGAGGCTAACCTCTCCACTGAACACGAACAGAAGGAAAACTTATTGATCTCAACTGACGAATCTGCCAGTCTAGAATAGCTACTGGCTCCTCCTCATAAGACAAGTCCTTGTCCAACTGGATAGTGCTGAAATCTAACACATAAGATGGATCGCCATGGTATTTCCGAAGCATGGACACATGAAACACTGGATGCACGGCTGATAAGCTCGGCGACAATGCAAGTATATAAGCTACCTTTCCCACTCGATCAAGAATCTTAAACGGACCGATGAACCTATGGCTAAGCTTGCCCTTCTCTCTAAATCTCATCACGCCCTTCATAGGCGACACTCGGAGCAATACCCGCTCTCCAACCATAAAAGCCACATCTCGAACCTTGCGGTCTGCATAACTCTTTTGCCTGGACTGAGCTGTACGAAGCCTATCCTGAATAATCTTGACCTTGTCCAAAGCCTCTTGAACCAGATCTGTACCCAACAATCGAGCCTCTTCTGGCTCAAACCATCCAACTGGAGATCGACACCGCCTACCATATAAAGCCTCATAAGGAGCCATCTGGATACTCGATTGGTAACTATTGTTGTAGGTAAACTCTGCTAAAGGCAAAAACTGATCCCACGAGCCTCCAAAGTCAATGACACAAGCTCAGAGCATATCCTCCAAAATATGAATAGTTCGCTCGGACTGCCCGTCCGTTTGAAAATGAAATGTTGTACTCAACTCAACCTGAGTACCCAACCCTCGCTGAAATGCTCTCCAGAAACGCAAGGTAAACTGCGTACCTCGGTCCGAAATGATAGACACAGGCACACCATGAAGGCAAACAATCTCCCAAATATAGATCTCAGCTAACCTCTTGGATGAATAGGAGACTGCCACAGGAATGAAATGCGCTGACTAGGTCAGCCTATCAACAATGACCCATACTGCGTCGAACTTCCTCCGAGTCTGCGGGATTCCAACAATGAAATCCATAGTGATCCGCTCCTACTTCCACTCAGGAAGCTCAATCCTCTTAAATAACCCACCAGGCCTCTGATGCTCGTACTTGACCTACTGACAATTCAAACAACGAGCCATATATGCTACGATATCCTTATTCATTCTCCGCTACCAATAATACTGCCACAAATCCTGATACATCTTTGCGGTGCCCGGATGAATAGAGTACCCGGAGCTATGGGCCTCCATTAAAATCAACTCCCGAAGCCCATCCACATTTGGCACACACACTCGACCCTGCAATCTCAAAACTCCATCATTATCTAGGGTAACCTACTTGGCACCTTTGCGCTGCACCGTGTCTCTAAGGACATGCAAATGGGGATCATCATACTGCCGATCATGGATACACTCCAATAAAGAAGAACGAGCGACCGTGCAAGCTAATACATGATTAGGCTCAGAAATATCCAACCTCACGAACTGGTTGGCCAAAGCCTGAACGTCCAAAGCAAGCGGTCTCTCACTAATCGGAATATAAGCAAGACTGCCCATACTGGCTGACTTCCTACTCAACGCATCAGCCACCACATTGGCCTTTCCCGGATGATACACGATAGTGATATCATAGTCTTTCAGCAACTCTAACCACCTCCTCTGTCTCAAATTCAACTCCTTTTGCTTGAACAAATACTGAAGACTCTTGTGATCCGTGAACACCTCACATGCCACGCCATACAGGTAATGCCTCCAAATCTTCAATGCGTGAACTATGGCTGCCAACTCTAAATCATGAACTAGATAGTTCTTCTCATGAATTTTCAACTGTTATGAAGCATAGGCAATGACCTTTCCATCCTGCATCAACACTGCACCAAGCCCAATACGAGATGCATCACAATAAACTATATAAGGCCCTGATCCTGTGGGCAATACCAACACCGATGTTGTAGTCAAAGCTGTCTTGAGCTTCTGAAATCTCGCCTCACACTCGTCTGACCATCTGAACTGGGCACTCTTCTGGGTCAACCTAGTCATCGGGGCTGCGATAGATGAAAACCCTTCCACGAACCGACGATAGTAGCCTGCCAATCCCAAGAAACTCTGAATCTCTATAGCTGATGCTGGCCTAGGCCAGTTCTTGACTATCTCAATCTTCTTCGGATCAACCTGAATACCCTCTGCTGACACAACATGACCCAGGAATGCAACTTAACTCAACCAGAACTCACACTTCGAAAATTTAGCATATAACTGACTATCCCTCAAAGTCTGAAGAACCACTCTGAGATGCTGCTCGTGCTCCTCCCGGCTGCGGGAGTATATCAAAATATCATCAATGAACACTATCACGAATGAATCCAAATAAGGTCTGAACACCCAGTTCATCAAATCCATAAAAACTGTTGGGGCATTTGTCAACTCGAATGACATAACCAAGAACTCATAATGCTCGTACCGAGTGCGAAAAGCTATCTTAGAGACATCGGACGCCCTAATCCTCAATTAATGGTAGCCATATCTCAAGTCAATCTTCGAAAATACCCTGGCACCCTGAAGCTGATCAAACAAATCATCAATCCTCAGCAATGGATACTTATTCTTGATTGTAACCTTGTTAACTGCCGGTAATCAATACACATTCTCATCGACCCATCCTTCTTCTTAACAAACAGAACTGGCGCACCCCAAGGCAAAACACTGGGCCTAATGAAATCCTTCTCAAGTAAGTATTGCAACTGTTCCTTCAACTCTTTCAACTCAGACGGGGACATACGATATGGCAGGATAGAAATGGGCTGAGTGCCCGGAGCCAAATCAATGCAAAAATCAATATCCCTATCGGGTGGCATACCCAACAAGTCTGAAGCGAATACCTCAGGAAACTCACGAACAACAGGCACAGAAACAATAGAGGGAACCTTAGCACTAGAATCATGAACATACGCTAAATAAGCCAAACACCCCTTCTCGACCCTACACCGAACCTTCACATAAGAGATAACACTACGAGTAGAATGATCAGGAGTCCCTCTCCACTTTAAACGAGGCATACCCGATAAGGCTAAGGTCACAGTCTTGGCATGACAGTCCAAAATAGCATGGTAAGGTGATAACCAGTCTATCCCCAATATAACATCGAAATCGACCATGTCTAAAGGCAGCAAATCTACACGAGTCTCAAGACCCCCAACCACTACAATACAAGAAAGATGGACTCGATCAACTACAATAGAATCACCCATCGGTGTAGAAACATAAACGGGAACACTCAATGAATCACTAGGCATAACCAGATATGGTGCAAAATAAGATGACACATACGAGTAGTTGGACCCTGGATCAAATAACACTGAAGCATCTCTATCACAAACCAGAATAGTACATGTGATAACCGTATCTGAAGCCTCAACCTCGGGTCTGGTTGGAAGAGCACAACATCGGGGCTGGGCCCCACCACCCTGGGCTCCATCTCTAGGACGGCCTGCACCTGGCTGGCCTCCACCTCTAGCGGCCTGAGCTCCACCTCTAAAGCTTCTACCTCAACTTCTAGCACCTCTACCCCCACCCATAGCTGGCTGGGCGGGCTGTGGAACACCTGGTGCCTGAACCATAGCACGGGGACCCTGCTACTGCGACTGAGTACCCACCAATCTCGGACAAGCCCTCCTGATATGACCATACTCACCACACTTATAGCATCCACCTGAGTGTTGTGGTTGAGGAAACTGAGACTGACCCTGGCGACCTGAATGACCACCCTGAAAACTCTGGAGCGGCAGTGCACTGATAGGAGCTGGTAGTGCATTGTAGGACTGCTGATCGGAATACCGCATTTGCGGACCACGGCTACCTGAAGCGCTGTGAAAGACCTGAAGAGCTAATTGAAAGGGCCTAGGAGGATGACCTCTACCATATGAATTCCTGCCTCCAGACAAGGCACCACTAAATCTACCTGAATGACGGGGCCTCTTATCCAACCCATGACCACCTCCCTACGACAGGACCATCTCCATTCTATGGGCCACATTGACCGCCTCCTGAAAAGTGATCTCACTTCTAGCCTTCCTAGCCATCTGAAGGCGAATCGGCGGAAAAAGACCATCAATAAACCTCCTCACCCTCTCTCTCTCTCTCTCGTAGGAAGTATGATAAGAGCATGTCGAGCTAAGTCGATGAACCTAGTATCATACTGGGTAACCGTCATGGAACCCTACTGGAGGCGCTTAAAATGCCTCCGATAAGCCTCTCACTGAGTAATGGAGAGAAACTTCTCCAGAAATAGCTGTGTGAACTGCTCCCAAGTCAAGGCTGGTTATCCGACTGGTCTAGCTAAGCAATAATCCCTCCACCAAGTCTTGGCGGATCTAGATAAATGAAATGTAGCAAAATCAACCCCATTGGTCTCAACAATACCCATGTTCCTGAGAACCTCGTGGCAGCTGTCTAGATAATCCTGGGGGTCCTCAGTAGATGCGCCGCTGAAAGTGGAAGTGAAGATCTTGGTGAACCTATCCAGCCTCTACAAAGCATCGGCAAACATAGCCGCTCCATCACCGGCTGAGCTACCACACCCGGCTGTACTGCTCCAACTGGCTGAACCGCTGGAGTCTGAATCTGAGGAGCAACCTGCTCCGGAGTGCAAGTAGCAGGAGTCTGGGCTCCTCCTCCCGCCTGAGAGACGGCTGGTGCTACAAGAAGCAAGCCTGCTCGGGTGACACTCTCCATGAGGCCCACTAATCGGACCATAGCATCCTGAAGAACTGGGAGAGCAATAAACCCTTCTGGGACCTGAGCTGGGCCCACCAGAACCTCGTCATCAAAGTCAACCTGAGGCTCCGCTACTGGGGCTGCTGCTTGGGGCTGAGCTCTACCCCTACCTCGGCCTTTGGCATGGCCTCGCCCTCTACCCCTCGTGGGAGCTACTGATTGGGGCTCAGGCTGCTGAGTGGTAGATGAGGAAGTGTGTATTCTTGCCATCTGCGAAAGAACAGAGTAGAAATTCAATTAACATTGAGAAACAAAATCGCACGATAGGAAAAAATAAATGTAAAGTTTTTCCTAACTCTGTAGCCTTTTGAGGGATAAATACAAGCGTCTCCGTACCGATCCCTCAGACTCTACTAAGCTTGTCCATGAATTTTAAGACCTATGTAACCTAGAGCTCTGATACCAACTTATCATGACCCGGATTTCCCACCCTCGGGAGTCGTGATAGCGCCTACTCGTAAAAGTTAAGCAAGCCATGAACTTAGAAATCATTAACTCTTTTATTTTAAAACTTCTTATCAATTATATTAACAAGGAAATAAATATTTAAATAACAGCAAAATATGAGATTAAGCGGAAGTCATAAATAAATATAAAACCAGAATGTTTCGAAAGTCAATACATGCCTCTACCCAGAACCTGGTGTCACAACATCCACGGACTACTAAGAGTACTAAATACAACCGTTTGAAAGAAATATAACACTGTTTGTCTCGAATGCTAGAGATAACAGAATATATACTAAGATAGAGGAGACGTCGGGCCTGCAGACGCCTGCAAGACTACCTCGGTGTCTCGGTGGACTTAAGGCTGGCTCCCAAGCTACTGTTGCTGATCAAGGGCCACTCCGGTATCTGCACAGAGTGTAGAGTGTAGTATCAGCACAACCGACCCCATGTGCTGGTAAGTGTCTGGCCTAACCCCGGCGAGGTAGTGGCAAGGCTAGGACCAGACTCCAGATAAACCTGTGCAGTTATATATTATACAGCAGAAATATAAACAGGTAATAAAAGTTTTAAAGGGAGGGGGAAACATGCTTCGGGGAAACATACCAATTCTATCAGAAATTTAATAAAGTATCAAAGAACACTCGATGTCTACAATAGATACGATAACAATACTGTTACGGCGTGCAACCCGATCCAATATAATATCTGTTGCGGCGTGCAACCCGATCCACATATATAACTGTTGCAGCGTGCAACCCGATCCAATATAATATTTGTTGCGGCGTGCAACCCGATCCACATATATAACTGTTGCGGCGTGCAACCCGATCCAATATGCTATCTGTTGCGGCGTGCAACCCGATCCATATATATAACTATTGCGGTGTGCAACCTAATCCAATATAATATCTGTTGCAGCATGCAACCCGATCCACATATATAACTGTTGCGGCGTGCAACCCGATCTAATATAATATCTAATAATATTGCAGCCCGCAACCCGTTCCAAATATACAATCAACAATAATTATAATTAACCGTCCCGGCAAGGGATCAACAATAGACTACACTATCCCGGCAAGGGAACTCAACAGTACAAGTATATACGTCCCGGCAAGGGAGAAACATCCATAACTAAGCTATATCTCAACTAGTTTCAACATCTAACTACCTCAGCTATAACTAAACTTGTTACAACACCTAACTACCCAGCTATAACCAAATTTGTTACAACACCTAACACGAAGAATCATCAACCTAAACGTCCGTAATATCAATTAAGAACACAATGCAAGGGAACATCAACTCAACAATAGCCTGGCAAGGGGTAACATAATGGTCTCTTCTCTTTCTCACTTTTACTTCACAATTCACTTCACAACTCGAGCCAATGCTCTAGATTTTCGATTATCACTTATACTTTCACAATTCGTTATACAATTGGAGCCTACGCTCCTCAATGTTCATAGGTCACAACTTTTTCCACAACTTTACACAACAAATAGAAATTGTCACCAAGGCATGAATAATACAACTAGATCATGAAAATCACAAGATAAGACTCACGGTCATGCTTGACACCAACACATAGATACTCGTCACCATGCCTATACATCGTACTCGACAAGAAACAAATAGCAAATAGGACACAACTCCTAATCCCTCAAGATAGAGTTAGACTAAACACTTACCTCGATGCCTCGAACACAACTCAAGCTTCAATTATAGCTTTACCCCTTGATTCCACCGCCAATTCGCTCGTATCTAGTCACAAATTACTTAATTACATCATTAAACGCTAAATGAATCAACCCCGATGCATGAAAATGAGTTTTCCAAAGTTTTACCCAAAAAGTCAAAATTGCCCCCGGGCCCACATGGTCAAAACCCGAGGTTCGAATCAAAACCCTATTACCCATTCCCCCACGAATCCAAATATATAATTTATTTTGAAATCGGACCTCAAATTGAGGTCCAAATCCCTAATTTTAGAAAAACCTAGGTTTTACCCAAAACACCCAATTTCCCCCATGAAAATCTTTGATTTGAAGTTGAAATCATGTTAAAAGATGTTAATGAGTGAAGAAAGTGAGTTAGAAATCACTTACCAATGTTTTGGAGAAGAAAGGTTGTTTGAAAAATCGCCTCTTACGTTTTTGGGGTTTTGAAAAGTGAAAAATAACTGAAATTCCCGTTTATTTATACCCCTCTCAGACCCCCTGTGCGTACCGCATCAAATGAACCGCGGCCGCACAGGCCTCCCTGAAGACCTGCAGTTCAGAACCCTGTGCGGATCGCACAAAGGCGACTGCGGCCGCACAGCCTCCACCGTGCTCCGCACAAAGGCGACCGCGGCCGCGCTGGCCCCTCCGCGGTCGCAGGAGATTTCTCACGGACCGCATCAGAGGGTTCAGAGACCTGCAACTTCTTAAACCTGCAACATCTGACTTTCTAAGCCTAAGGCATCCCGGAACCTACTCAAAACTCACCCGAGCCCTCGGGGCTCCTAACCAAACATACGTACTAACTCAACAACATCATACGAACTTATTCGTGCGATCAAATCGCCAAAATAACGTCAATAACAATGGATCGAACCTCAAAATCAAGAACTTTTTCTCATACTTCATCAAGTATCAAATTTAGCAATTTAGGTCCAAATCACGTCAAACGACGTCCAGTTTCAACCAAACTTTACAAAAATGACATAAACCATATATAAAACCTGTACCGGGCGCCGGAACCAAAATACGGCCCCGATACTATCATGTTCTAATCAAATTTCATTTCAAATTTCTTTAAACAATTTCAGAAATCAATTTTTCGTTGAAAATTCATTTCTCGGGCTTGGGACCTCGAAATTCGATTCCGGGCATACGCCCAAGTCCCATATTTTTCTACGACCCTCCGGGACCGTCAAATTACTGGTCCGGATCTATTTATCCAAAATATTGACCGAAGTCAAATTAGCTCATTCTATAATCAAAACTTATCGTTTTTAACAGATTATCATATTTAAGCTTTCCGGCTACGCGTCCGGACTGCACACCAAATTGAGGTGGCTCTAAATGAGGTTTTCAAGGCCTTAGAACACGGAGTTTCATTTTAAAACAAGTGATGAGTCATCACAAATCCGGGGTTTCAAACTCTCAGGACATTATTTACAATCATTACTCAACTCAAACCGGCTAAATCTCTAGCTCGCGACGCCTTTGCCCCTCGAATCGGCCTTCACGCACGTCGAATTTCAAAATTTGAACGAGGACGTCAAAATATGTTAAGGGAACAAAGCCCAAGCGAAAACAATAAATAAAGGGCACAAATCCCGAAATTACCAAAATCCGACCCTCAGGCCCACGTCTCGGAATTCAGAAATTTTCCCATTAATAAATTCCTTATCTCCCCACGAGTTCATACATATCAAAAGTTCTCAAATCCGACCCCAAATGGTCCTCCAAATCCCCAATCATAAGTTCAAAATTTCAAGCCCTAGTTCTTCCATTTTTAGCTTAAGTTTCCATGATTTTCTAGGTAGAATTCACATAATAATCGAGTTTTAAGTCCAAAAATCTTACCTCCCAACGATTCCCCTTGAATCCCTCTTAAATATCCTTCAAAAATCTCCCAAAATGGCCAACTATGGAGGAAATGAGCCCCAAAATTGCGGACAAGACGAGTTAAAAACATTCTGCCCAGGCCTTAATTTCCTTCTTCGCGAACGTGGTCAAACCCTCGCGTTCGCGAAGCACAAACTCACTTTGACCAACTTTTCCTCTATGCGAACGCGACACGACCATCGCGAACGTGGTGCTTCCTCTACCTTACCCATCGTGAATGTGCTCACTCTTCCGCGAACACGATGAACACTTAACCTCGAACTCATCTTACCCAAATTCCTCTATGCGATCGCGAAGACCTTCTCGCGAACGCGATGCGCCACTTCCTAGCCCACCACGAACGCGAAGCCCTTCTCGCGAACGCGAAGGCTTAATCCTTTCCTTCCTCAACTTCCTCTTCGCGAACGCGAGGCTCCACTCGCGAATGCGAAGAGTAATATCCCTGCAACAGCTGAACAGATTTTTCTGCAATTTTCTAAAATCCAAAATGATCCGATTGACCACCCGAAACTCACCCAAGGCGCCCGGGACCTCAACCAAAGGCAGCAACACATCCTAAAACCTTATTCGAACTTGTTCCAATCATCAAAACACCTCAAACAACATCAAATCACCTAAAACTCATCGGATTCAAGCCTAAATTCCTAAAATCTTCCGAAATACGCTTTTGATCAAAAACTCAACCAAACCACGTCCGAATGACCTGAAATTTTACACACACATCTCAAATGACACAATGAAGCTACTGCAACTCTCGGAATTCTAACCAACCCCTATATCAAAATTTCGCCTATCAACCGGAAATCGCTAAAATCTCAACTTCGTCAATTCAAGCCTAAATCTACTCCGAACCTCCAAAACCCATTCCGTCACGCTCCTAAGTCATAAATCACCTCCCGAAGCTAACCGAACTATTGGAACTCACATCCGAGCCCTCTAACATATAAGTCAACGTCCGATTGACTTTTCCAACTTAAACTTCCTTAAAAGAGACTAAGTGTCTCAAACCTTACCAAAATCATTCCGGATTCGATCTGACCAACCCGATACCACAAAACACGAAACGAAGCATAAAGAAGCAAAAATGGGGGAAACGGAGCGGTAACTCATGAGACGACTGGCCGGGTCGTCACAATATCGACGAGCTATTAGTTCTTTGCAATACCTATCGCTCACTCGTCCAGATATTTGCTTTGCGGTAAACAAGTTAGCTCAATTCATGCACTCTCTAATTGTTAAGCATTAGCAGGCTATCAAAAGGCTTCTTCGTTACCTGAAGCACACTATAACTTATAGCTTACACTTCAAGAAGTCTTCTTCTTTGTCCCTGACAGCATTCTCTGATGTTGATTGGGCCAGCAACCATGATGATTGCATGTCTACATCAGCCACTTAATTTTTCTTGTCTCTAATACGATTAGTTGGTCATCTAAAAAGCAGCTTACAGTTGCTAGATCATCTACTGAAGCAAAATATAAAGCAGTGGCTACTGCAGTGACTGAAGTGAACTGGCTCTTTAATCTTCTTTGTGAACTCTCTCTAAAGGAGCTCAAGTTACCAGTTATATATTGTGACAATATTGGTGCTACTTATCTTTGTAGAAATCATGTTTTCTATAGTAGGATGAAGCATGTATCCATTGACTTCCATTTTGTTCGAGACCAAGTTTCCAAGGGAAAAATTGTCGTGCGATATATACCAGTGTGATATATACTAACAGACGAACAATTAGCGGATCCACTTACAAAAACCCTACCTAAGCGGCAGTTCCTCCAACAAGTCAACAAGATTGGTCTTCTTTCCATCCAGCCCATCTTGCGGGGGCATGATAAAGGGATTCAAAACCGTAACAACTTCTCATTATCTACATGATTCCGTTAGTTTAAATTGCTTTCAACTAGAGTCCTAGTTTTACCGATATTCTAACTCTTGTGTAAATATCTGTTGTACTTATCTACTTAGATTTGGATTCACAAATCCACTATATAAATGTACGCGACAAAGGCAATGGAAAATCATCACTTTCAGCAACTATTTGTGTTCCTTTATTTATTACCAAGAAAAAGAATCGTTAAAAAGCATGCTAATCAGTTCCTTACGATCTGTTTCAATCACCAATAGTAGGTATTTTTCAGTGCTATTTTTAGGTCATGCAGTAGTGCTAATGCCTCCATATAAATGTCTGTAGCATGAGAAAAGGTCATATTAAATCCCATGATCTAGTTACTACTGCTCTCTCTAAAAACTATTGCTACTTCATGATCCAGTTACTATAAAATCTCATGATCCAGATCTTTAGAATATGTGTTCCTTCATCAATATTTTCTAAAAACTCTCTTTTATAGTTGGCGTAATGGCTTCCCGGCCACTTAAACTTGTAGAGCTTTTGAAAGTCGATGCACAAACTTTGGACTTTCCCATTTGAACACTCGAACTTGTATATTTGATAACTAATAAACATATTTGACCGTTGACCATACACATGTGGCAGTAACATAAGTGATATGGACAAAGTATGTGCAAATCACCTAAACTAAGCGCGTCACTACAATAATTTTGATTAAAAAAATCTAAAAAAAAAATACAAAGAAAAAGAAAGAAAATAAGCCCCTGCTCCAAAATCATTAAACCCCTATTCCCCTCGCCGCATCATCTTCTCCGAACAAAGTCACCGGTTGTTTCAGAACCTAAGGCAGTGAATCACCTCATATCGCGGAAGATTTAAATCATCGATTTTTTGCTTGTCGGTTAGTGCTTTGGAAGCCAAAGAAGATGATGAATCCTGCTTGAAGGATTAGATGTCGGTTTTGGAGTTTTGACGAAATGGTTGCAACAGTCAAGCATCGGCGAAACCAACAATGACCGGAAAATCCACAAATCGCCGAAAATACCAGTCAAAGCACGAATTCAATTGCAAGCAAACAATAATAAACAGTCCAATCCCTCAAACGGAAAACCAGCAATAACAAATAGCAAAAGTATCAACGGCGAGTGACATAGCACCGGCCTATGAACAACTACAGTGTATGGTCGCCGGAAAGTTTGTAAAATCGGACAATATCTACAGATTTTCGGTGAGCAGCAAAAAAACCAATTTTGTTAGAAATGAAAAATGGTGGATTTTATGGAAGTTCATGGCTGATTTTGGTCGGTCTATTGATTAAAAGAGGGGGACCCCAATCAGTTCGGGTTTGTTTTCGCACCCTTGACGTGTAACAATCTCATTGGTCATTTGCTGACTGGATGGACACGTCTGTGTATGTGTAATACACGCGCATAGGCTCAAGGGTCAGAAGTGTTTATTAGTTAAGGGAATCATGAGTTCGAGTGTTCAAATGAAGTCCAAAGTTTGTGTATCGGCTTTCAAAAACCCTACAAATTTAAGTGGCTAGGAATCCATTACGCCTTTAATAGTTCTTAAGAAGTATTGAATAAAAGTATCAAGTTTTGTTCATCCAGATATTATCTATTCTTGATATAGCTCTTTTACCTTCCGTTCTATTTAACTATCAGTTAATATCTCAAAATCTTGCTAAAAACTTAGAGATCTAACCAGCTTTGATTCATTAGGGCCAATTCAGTTAATGTGTTCAAGCCGAAGTTAGGATTAAAAAGGCACAAGTTGTGAATTCAGGAGGCTGCACAGATACTAAAGGAAGCAAATGGGCGCAAGAGATAATTACTCTAACTCAAGTAGGTTTAATATTTTGATAACTAGGATAATTTTTTTGAATTCATGCTTCTGAAAAAACCATAATCTTTAAAAATGACTATTACCTATCCAGGTAAAAGCGACATATGGAATGTATTTTGAAATAATTACTACATGTTTAGAACTAAACAATTTAGATAAACTATATGAATACATGCAAAAAGGTTGATTTCAAAATACAGGAACTTAGCCAAAATTGGTCATAGAAAAGACGATCAATAACAAAGAATTTTTATTAGAAATTCTAGCTCAGAAACAACTACTCTCTACCTTTATAATATTCTTTCTGAAATTAGCATTAAGGCTTGCAGAATATAGCTGAACAACTTAAACAACTGATTAGTTATGCATATGCCTTGATATGCATGATATCTATCGGATCCACGTAAAGGTCGATATTGGTGATATATTTACATGGGGGGTACAACTTTATCACTATGTTCAACAAAACAAACTACAACTACTTCTCCAAATCATGCGAATAATTAGTACTTAATGATATAAGCTGAGAATGTATTTGGCTGAGATCAATAGCGTAACACATTCTGGTCTTTCTTTGAAAAAGGAGATTTCCACAGCATTGTATGAACATAATATTACATGCATAAGTCAACCGAAAGGAAAATACATTATAGAAGACAGAACGCATAATTCAAGCCTGATCTTCAACAAAATGGTGAAATAGATATTCAATAAATACGTTCAACCACAACATTAGAGAAGCTGACACATAAGTTTTGAATTTGTTGTTTCTAAGATATCAAGTGATATTTTCATCAAGGAAAGTAAAACACGCATTATACTTTTTTCCTTAACCATTTTTTTGTCCAATTGCATCTTCTGCTAAGACTTTTGATGAGGCAATTAGCAATATATATTACTAGATATGTATACTCTCTTTTTTTCCCTCAATTTTCTGTAGTCTTTTCCAGTAAGACTTTAACGAGACATTATCCATTAATGAACATCCAACAGGAAATTTGTAAATAATAATATTTGTGAATGTCAATTCCTCGTATGATTAGGTTTAGCGAAGTTTTCCGAAAGGAAGTTCGTACCCTATTATTGGAAAACAAGGTTTTCATCTCCTATAAATAGGAAGCTTCCTTATCCCAATTGTATCATATTCTTGAGAATAAGAATCTCAACAATTTTCTCTATATATCTTTCTTCTCTTTTCTATTATTTTATAACAAAGCTTTAAATAGCCACTAAGAAACAGAAAATAAAATCTACACAATAAATATTCAACAACCCAAAATATCTAAACAGAAATTTAAATTTAAACATAAATTGGTAGACTAATTCTACAACTAAATAATTAATTGTTCCACTTATAGAGAACCTTATATCTGCTAATAGCTGAACACCATTAGAGGGATCTTCATAGAAGAGCACAAAATCCAACACACTGTCAGATAGAACCAGAAACTCTGGAGTTAAATAAAAATCAGTTCATTAACTTCAGTATTCATCATTATGCAGGATTCCAACAAAGTGAACTGCTGAAATACAAAAAGTAAAGGATTTAGAGCACTACTATACAGACTTCTACCTTTCCGCAGCAACAATATCTACCTTAGCTTAGGGGATTACTGCTCATCTTTTCCAGAGTAGTAGTAGCGGAATACACCGGAGAAGTCCTTTGCCTCGTGACCATTATTGCAGAGCTCTGTGAAGCTGCATTCAGATATGGATTCAGATACTTGGATAACATTTAGTCCAACAGACATGTTAATGACAAGAAGACATGTTATAATAACATGTTTCGAGCAGAGGCGGTGCCAGGATTTGAAACTTATGGTTATGAGTTTGGGATTCTAGTCCTTTTAAGTTACTGGTTCTAAATTAATAATTCAATAGATTTATTAAGACAAATACAGAGTTTGAACCAAAGCTATTGGATTCGCCGAACCCATAACCGAAGAGCTAGCTACGCCCCTGGTTTCGAGAGAGCATTGAGATTTTAGTTCCTCGAGATGGCCTCTTTACAATTTTAGTCCTCCACCCATTTAAATGTTAGCAAATCTTCCCCATGATCCTTTCTCAGCTATAACTCTATGTTATTAACCAGCTTGCTTCATTTTGTATCCTAATGAATATTTGCCATATGGCATCTACATGGCCTATGGTGAACCAAGTTGTAACGTGCCTTAATTTATTCTAGTCCTTGCTTCTCCACGCAAGCAAAATTCTTTTGAGATTCGAGAACAATTGAAGATAATGGTGAAGTATTCAGAACTTCAAGGCCAAGAAACTATATACCATGTTAAAAGATCCAAAAAAAAAATTGAGGCCATAATCAAGGACTAAAATTGAATAATCACATCGCTCGAGTCCACAGCCAAGATGTCTAACTGGAGAAAAGCAACACAGCGACAAGGTTTATTGACCAGATCTCATTGCAGAAAACAATTGCCAACTACAAAGAATGCAGCACATCAAAAGCAAATAATAACAGATAAAACATTGAGCTTTTTCTAGAATTGTTTCATCATTCAGTATTTGCTCGGATCTGCATAAGATTATGAAGTCTCTCTGACATGCAATATCATGATACACAGTATTTTAATTAAGAAAATATAAGGTATATTCTGTTAGAACTGTTAATTCGTGTGATTTCATTTAAACGGTGCATTATTTAATGAGTTCAAACAGCAAATAGTTCAAGAAGATGTTGGCAATGCCTAGTAAACTAGCATTGAGTGCTGCTGCTATTGTAATTGAATATTATACCTCCAGATTCATGTACATGAAAAGAGATGCCACTGAGAACGTTTACAAAAGGCTTAATGTCTAAACCCCAGATTAATGCATTGAATGGACATATAATAAGGTATGGCAAGTAGATCTTTTTTCATTTGTATATTAGTACGGAATGTAGATCCTATAACTAAAGTGACAGCATAGCTTCTATTTTCTAACTTCACAGGCATACAATTTGTCCAGTCTACACCACATGAACCATCTTATGGACTCATTACCGAAGTAGGAAGGACTTACATCTTTTCTGCTTGTGATGTCAAAGGACACTTGAGTCTAATTTCTTTTGCTGATGCTGCAGCAAGGTTCAGATCTTTAGCCTGAACAGATGAGAACGTCAACATCCATAACTGATAATGTAAACCCCAATTAATATAATACAAACTACGCTAATATTGACTTCCTAGAGATTTGTGATTTCAAGTGATTATGCAGCAAAAAGAGAAGATGAAAATGAGTAGAAACAAAAAGAAAAAACAGCTCATAATACAGTGAAATGGATCAATGTTTAACTGATGTTACCCTTTACACCTAATGAACTCAGATCTCTCTCTTTAGTGAACACATAGGCGTTCAGATGCATCAAACACAGACGTAAAAAGAAGAGCAAAACATTTGCATACTCATAATTATGACAGTGACTGAGCAGAAGTATCTCCAGCAATCAGACAGAAGTAAAACCCATCAGAGAACACACTTAAGAGAAATGCATATTAATGGCGCGCTTATAAGTGAACCTCAACACTCATTTATAAATGTAGAACTGAACCTTCATGTTCTCCAAAGTCTTAGCTTGTATATAATATGGTTGTACTACATCAAGACAGGATTGAACACATACCATCAACTTAGATGCAAAACCTCCAATATAATTCCTGGAAGAGGGCACCCCATCCATCACCCCAGGCACTGGATTGTATGTGTCACTGTCATTTGGATTCATACAAGCATAAAGTTAGTACTCTCTCCATCTCATATTATTCGTCGTGGTTACTAAAAATAGTTGCCTCAAATTATTTGTCACTTTAAAAGTTCAAGACAAAACTGATTATCTTTTTCTTTTTTTACCCTTAGTTATAATTATCCTTGAAGACTACAAACATCTCAATGATGAATAACTTTGTTCAAATACCAATGAAGAAAGATTAAATATTAAGACATGAATAAGGGTAAAATAGTCAAAATCTCATCCTAATTAATTTTTCTTAAGGGGCGTGTACAAGAGAATCATGACAGATAATATGAGACGGAGGGAGTAATAAGCTACACTTTGATTTTGTGTATGTTATCAGGGGACAGATTTAGATACTACGGACAAGGTTTAACTTGCATACTTTGCTTTCAAGGAGTATCATTTAACTACTTACTTTTTTTGTATGCAAAGTTTTACTTTTTGGCATGATTAAAAATTAACTTAGTTCATCGTGAACCTTGAAATAGGATAAGGTAAAGTTCTTGAGCGTGAAAAAACTGAAATATAGTTTCAGAAATGCAGGTTCTTTCACTGAAAGATAGATTGAGAGTGAAGAAAGAGGCTCCTAGCCTTTTCTCTTCAAAAGAAAAGCAGAGGAGAAAGGCGTGTACTTCATAATATTGGGTGAATAGGAAGAAAATACTAACCCGCACCCGGTGTTTACACCAAATAACATTAGTTTATTCATTGTTAAATATGGTTAAGTGATAAATTGAGGTGAGAATACATGTTAATTAACCATGGTTACGTGATAAAATATGTAAAAGACATGTGTCAGTATTCATCAGTTGGTGTGAACATCAGGTGTGAGTAAGTTTTTTCCATGAATAGGATGGCCTATGAAGTCGCTTGACGTTACCTAATAGGCTGCATTAAATAAGTTAGATTTCCTGCAATTATTTTACTGCGGCAAAATGCACATTCACTTAGTAAACATAAAGGACAAATATTTACTAAAGCAGATTTTATTTACTAAGTGAATGTGCATTTTGCCGCAGATAATATAATGAATGTCCTAATACACATTATTGGAACATTGTGCGGAGGACAAATATTTACTAAAGCAGATTATTTTCATGCAAATAGGCCTTTTCTGTAGGACGTTGTCTTATTATGGATTATAATAGTTCACTTAGTACCAGGTTGCAGTGAGTACCTACTCCAACAGCGAGCACTTGAAGAATTAAATATTTTTGTTAGAGTGCTAGCTGCAATGCCCAAAGACTGACCAAGAACAAAGGCTTCTGACACCCCAAGCATACTAATAGCCATCGCCAAATTGTTGCATATCTTTGCAGTCTGAGAAAGAAAAAGAGTTAATGCAACGGTAACTTTTTTTACATGGTTTTTGTATACAGAAATGGATTTGAGGAATATTATCTTGTAACTTTAAATAGATATACACCCACATGAACAAGACACTGCTTGAAAACAATACAAAGTTAATGTTAATTTGGGACAGGAAGTAAAGTCTTAAAATCACTACAGTCCCAAGCCCAAACCACTTAGAAGCTTAATTGTGACAATATGCTGACACTGTTTGCGCAAAATCTTCCATATGCTACTGAATGTAAGTCATAGAAAGTAACTCCCTGCTACCTAATCTGATGCAAAAAAGCTGGACATATTAAACTGTTTTAAATGATTCACATCGTATAGTTTTATCACTTCCACTTACCTCAGTGTTTAATCAATTCAAACCTGGGAAAACAACATATAACATAAGGAACAAAAAAAAGGAATTGGCTTTCGTAGTATTTATCAGCACTCAGCAGACATGTACAATTCAAAGTGCAAAAGTTTGTAAAGGTTCAGGACATACTGCACCATTCCCCGATCCACCACAGTAAATAGAGTTTTTGCCCATTGAGAGAAACAAGGGTTTGGCAGCCGTGTAAGCCTCCTCTGTACCACCAACCTACATGCATATGTAGCTTATCAGCTCAAAGCAATGGGAATCTCACCTTAGAAGCCAGAAAGTAAAACAGAGATTTTTCTGTCTGGAATAGCATTATAATCTCCTCATAAGTGATATCCATAAACATGTCCGTCATCCAGCCAGGTAATTCTGATAAGACAAAAGGAGCCCCCCTTCACCAGTCCCACCAACCAAAACAAAAGGAAATCCTGTATTTCATAATCCAGCTTTTCATTGGAATGCCATATGTAACCACAGATAATGTGTGCTATGATTTGAATTTTCCACATCTAACATCTCTGAATAATTCAACGTCCAAACTACATATAACTTGGTCAACAGAAAGGCAAAAGGTTCATATACTCCCAATTGTATGTTATGAAATGTAAAATGAATTAATTCTTCTTGCAGTAATGTACTGGAGGTGGGATAAATATTTGATTGATAGTTCAGAAAAGAACTAAGGTACATTAAGTGTTTACTCCTTTCGCATAACCAACAACAACAACTACTACTACTAGTACATGAATCTTAAGAGACCATGGCTTATGAGCTTCTAAATCTGTTGAAGGCATTGAGACTTAACAGAGAAACAGCAAAACTGTCAATTATAGAATGAATATCTTACAGTCAGTCACCTAAGACGCGCGTGGGTGTGAAATTACCACGAAACCAGTCACTTAAGAACCGCTTAGATTGTACAAATACCATGAAAGTAAGAGCCCCACTCTCTGCTGCAAGAACACCGCCAGATACTGGAGCATCCAACATAGCAGGAGTCTTCCAGCCATCTGCAAAGACAATGGTGAATTTGCTAAAAAACTGAAACGTCATTTGACTATAATCTTTACCCAAGATAGGAAAAAAAACAAGTCATTCCACATGATGCAAGTAAGCTTTGTTTTTATGCCAAAACGGTAACAGGTTAACACAGGCTACAATCCTCTGAAAATCTTCCTCAAGTCAGATTGTATCGATCTTATCTTGCAAGCAAGCTGAAAATGCATGTCACTATGAGAACTTCAATCTTTTGATGGACAAGTTAACAACTTGATCAACAGACTTTATATTCATAAGATTACATGAAATTCTCGTCATAGAAGAAACTGCTCATGCTGAAGAAACTTTATCCACAAATAAGATAACCTAGGCTCAAACATATTGGCACTAAAATCAGCACCAATATGCATTAAGTTTCACTCAATATAATGCATGTGTTTGACTTTGTATTTCCTCAAATAGAACCAAGTTACTGGAATATTATTGCACCCAACGCGGACAGACGGCCACGATGATATGACGAAGAGGGAGAAACTACCATGGGAACATTACCAGACATACCATCCCAATAAAACCACAGGGACACATGCACATATGCTCCCCCATTTTCGTATAAAACTATTTTTGAACACCATGCTTTTGGGCCGTTGGTTGAATAAGTTAGCAAGAGAAGACATTTGTCACAGATATTGTATGAGAAAGGGATGTTCAGAAAATGAGAAAGGGGTATGTTTGTTTTGTTTTATTGTCTCCCTGGATGTATTTTGGGTGACAGATGCAAGCAGATACTGATATGTCCTTAATATACAATAAATTAGTATGTTATGACCAAACATTTGGTAGTTAAATATATCAAATGCTCTATCAACACTAGGCATAAATCGTAAAGTTAATTTCAAGTTATTACTTAATGTACCTCTCTTGTGAATCAAAGAACAATTACACACATCTGCAGAGACCTTTCTTGATGTATGAGGATCAATTGTAGAAGAATCAATAAATAGCCATGGTCTGAGTGGATTACCACCACTAAGCAAACCATTTTGACCAGTATAAACATCCAGAACCTGTATGAATAATGAAATATTAATTCTTATGACAAATACTCTAACATGTCCAACTCATCGTCAACAACAATGATGAGGCATTCAGGACGATCAATCAGCCTTAGAAATATAAGTGCTTGAAATAATAAGAGCTATATAAAATGGTATCCAAATCTCACATGGTTTGATGATGGTAACATTGTAATAACGACATCACTTGTCTCTGCAACTTTCAAAGGCGAGTCTTCCGTGAGAGCGCCTTTGTCCGAAAACATCTTCATAACATTATGATTGCTGACAATCACCAATTGAGGAACTCAAGCTCAAGCAAACTTCATACAGATTGATTTGGATCTAACCAATCATTTTTAATTAAAGAAAGCATCAACAATAAAGGTATTCCTATTTTCAACCACCCTTTTCTACATTGTGCTTCACCAAAATCCGACATATAAGAGTGTCCTACAATGTAGAGATTTCTTACTCCAAACGATATTAGTTTAGATCCAATTAAGTATTGAACTACGTTGAATTGTGATATTACCAAGGCTTATAATCTAGTGGTACTTATAAGAGTTCTTCTCAAATTAAAATTGGGTTCAATTCTCACTGTTCCCCTTCCCCTTCCCCTTTCCCTTTCCCTTTCACAACCATCGTTATGTAATGGAAAAAAGAAAACTCAACTAGACTGATCATTAAGCAGCCATTGGAAAAAAAGGTGATTGAAAGTTGAAAGAATTACACGTCATGAACAGCAAGATTGTATCCAGCCTTAATCAAGTTATCGGCCATTCTTGATCCCATGTTTCCAAGTCCTATGAATCCAATTCTCTGTAGAAGATCCAGATAATAATAACATTACTAGCAAACCTGAAACAGAGCTGCATTGGAAAATATTGCAAGTAAAAGCCATAACACCATAAAATACATGAAATTTACAGTATATATTTGGGATAAAGATAGCACTAGGAACATATTCAAAAGACACAGTGATCACTTTCAGTTAAGGTTAGGAGAATAAAACAGTAGGAAAAAGGAAAATCATTAACCAATTTTACAGAAAAAGAACCATAGTCCAAAATCTTCAAATAATCATATTAAATTAATATAGTTCCAAAAGCCATTTCTAGTTCCCCAGCAACTAATTTAAGTAGAACAGAAAACTACCCAGTTCAACTATTGTCAAAGGGAGGTCAAGTGTAATTTCTTGGAGCTCAAAAGTGGAAAATATAGCAAAATAGTAACTCAGAAAAAGAAAAAAAAAAACTTACTCCAAAAAGTGATGTGTCATTCAGTGAAGAGTAGCTGCGAAATGGAGAAAAGTGTGAATCTGAACAAACCAATAACTTGGGCCTCCATTTGTGGAGACCCAAAAGTGATCTTAGCTTGAAAGTTGCCATAGCTGCAAAATTCTTGAAGAAAAGAGATGAGAAATAAGGTGGCCCAATTTCTTAAATATGTCTTCTACTTCTTGAAATGACATTCTGTCGTACTTTGCTGATTTTGTCCGACCTGGAATCCCAATCCAATGTTGTATATATACATCTATAGAATAATTGTAAACTACTATCATTTTTTTAATCTATTAGGCTAAATTATCTGACTTATTGTATCGACCTGGAATCCCAATCCAATGTTGTATGTACTATATAGTAGGATTAAACTTATATACATCCATACAAAAATTTGTAAACTGTCGTATTTTAATCTATTAGGCTAAATTATCTGAATTAGTGTATGGAACTTGTTACTACAGTAATTTCGTGTTGCAAGCAAGTTAACTTGATAGTATAAAGTAGGCAAAACGACTTTGTAGTCATTATACTTGTACCGATTTGTCATACCGGTATATAGATTTTTATTTTTTTCATTTAGATACCTCTACTTGATGAACTGAATACTACTAATAAACACATCCGACTGAACGTACTTTCACTGGCTATGACATGACTGACACGTCATGTACTAAGCCTTTTATTCTTTAATATGCCATAATTTGTGGGTCCTACTTTAAAAATGTCAAAAATATTATTTATTTCTCCAAATCATATACACCAAATAAAGAGTATTAAGAACCATTGAAAATATTTTTTTAATATAAAAGGATAAATTTATCCATTTTATCTAATCATGAAAATACAAATTATTTTATGTAGAAATTCGAGGATCAACTATCAACCCCTGCACCTTTTTTATGTTCAAAATCCTACATGTTTAACTCAGAAATAATTTCAGGATAAAATAATTAATTTTATATTTAGTATGGTCACTAGCAACCGGTTTGAATTAAAGCTTAGCCGAATGAATCCTAGAATTAGGATAATTAAGTTGTAAAATAAAGCAATAAAACTAAATAACCAAAAGAAATAATGATCCTACTGAGTTTCGTTATGAGCCGCAATGCCTGTAAAGTAAAGAGAGATTGCCCAGCAAAAATACAATAGCCTTTAGTGATGAGTAAGTTCGATCATATCTGAATGAGTTACAAGAAAGGGGAGTGGGGGGTATTTATAGCCTAAGTCTTACGTTCACATGCGCATCCTACTTTCGCACGTCGCTCTGAGCAATTCGTAATCACAGAGTTATTTACCGGTTATGGGAGGAGTATCTAGCATAATGAATATGAGTGGATTCCTAATATTCTAGGGACGGTCGAGGACCAAGTCAGATCTCGAACTATTACTTCACTGATGGATCTACAGAACCATCTTTGGGGCACTTCACCAAGACATGGCTCTCGTCTCCCCGGGAAGGAGTTACCGGGTCAGAGACACTTTCTGCAGAGATAGAGTTCCGCTACTATTTTATTCCTCAGATAAAATCATTTCCAAGTAATATTGTATCATCATGCAATCTATCTACATGTCATAGCCAGATTTTACCAATACAGATAGTTCTCCTATTTTATGAAAAATTCTAAAAAATATTCGGGAAGCGGTATGATATTTGGCGTATTACAGAAGGATTTTTCGATGGAATTACCATGCAACTATCATCATTTTTGAATATGAAAATATGTCTAGTCGATTCCATTTGAAGTTCCAGACACGTGGCAGACGTTAACGATTTTTGACGCCATAGCGATTACCAAGGTCATGATGATCTCACCTATAAGAACTATCTTCTTCCTTTGTCCTTAATATCTTTTGCTCGAACTTCCTTCCTGAAATTTTCCAAACTCTATTGTTGCTATTCTTAAGAAACCTTTGAGCTCTTTACTTCTTGTTTTTTCTCATATTACCATAACAACTTCCAATTTCTTCTCCCAATGCTTTATTTAGGGCTCACGAAATAACCTCCTCCATTAAGATTGTTGTTGTCACTTCTCTCCCCACGGCCATGAAGGATATATGGTGGAAGAACTACCTGTCCTCACTAGGAGAAGTAGCGATATGAGAACCTCCCACGATAGTGGGAAATAGATAATCGACCCCACAATAAAAGCGAGGTGGTTCCAACTACCACGCCTGCAAGGGATTGGAGCCAGCCTCTACTAAGAAGGGTAAAGCCTCTAAGGTTGCAGGCATGAGCAAGAAGGAATAAAGTGAACCAAAAACTTCAAAGGTTCTTCTGAAGATGCTCCATCTCATTGGTCCAGTTGGCTACAAGAGCATTACTCCAAAAAGGGTGATTAAAACTTTTCCATTAGCTTTGTAAGAGAAGCATCTTTTGGCAGTACTACGAGATTATGCCTGGGAAGGTAAGGTTCAAGCTTCTCTTCTTGAAGTAGGTGAGAACATAACCACCTATCGAGAAGGTTTTCCATTTATATTCATCTACCCGTTCACCCTCGTGTTTGTACCATCCACCGATCTAGTGATCGAGGACCTTTATAAGGCGCATAACAGTTGCCTAGGTCAATTGGGGCTAAACGTCTGGCGATCAAGGACATGCTTGAGGTTCCTTGTCGAGAAGGTACGAGAAAGCTTTTCTTTAAAGCATCTTATTCAAATCTACTTACTTAAGCTTTATAAGGGGTCAATATTAATATTGGCGAGTTGGTACACTTGTTCTCTTCTTTCCAATGCAGAGGATTATTCAACCGAAAATGGTAGGAGAGGTTCATTAAAGTACCTACCCGAGAAATCTTGAGCGAAAGCGACCTCCCCTTCTCGAAAGAGTGGAATTTCAAGTGTAGCTTCTTTTTTTTTTACTTATTTATTATTTGTCTTTCTTGAGCAAGATATTCTGACTTGTATGATGGACAATCGCTCTGGATTTCATCACCGGTCCGCTCTCAGATATGGAAGAGTGGGTCGACAAAATTTGAAGTCAACAACCATGGAGGTGAGGACGTGAAAAGTGATTTCTCTCACGAAAGGATGGGAGCCAAAAAATCATGGCATGAGTATTTCAACCCAAGGGTACTTTAGTTTTTCTTCTTTGCTGATATCCCTAACATTTATCTTCTACTGAAATAGCTACCGGATCAAGGAGATCATCGGTGTAGGTTGAAGTTCTAGGTCTTGAAGTTCCTCAAGATCCCGTCCACCAAGTACCCCCGCCGAAGAGGAAAGCCAGTGAGGGGGAGTTTCCCCTAAGCCCATGAAACAGAGAAAGAATAAGAGCTCTAAGAAGGGGGCCCAAGAGAAAAGGGAGGAGAATAGTCCTCTTATGGAGGATGATGACAAGCCAAAATTTCCCTTGAGGTGGAGATCCGGCAAAGAGTCGATGGCATCGAGGGAAGGAGCTATGGTGTTTCTGTGCGAGAATTTTAGCAAGACGACCGCAGTCCTTCTAGAGGGGTTTTTGTTTCTGGCGCACGACTTCCCCAAGTTGGACATGGTAACTTATTTTGAAACCTCACTTGATGTGTCCCCATGTTTGGTACCCGAAGAATCTACCACCACAATAAGGTAGGTGTTTGTGGAAATTCCCTTTGACGTGAACGTCTTCCGTAGGACCAAAAAGGTTGCTCTATGGTTCAAAGGTTTTATCGGGCCTCTAGAATGAGAGTACATGGACAAATATTTGATGGAGGCACTTGCTAATCACGTGGCATACTCAGGGTTCAAGGTATAGTGCTAAACATTTTTTTCCTAATTGGCTCCTACTCTCTTTTTGTTTTCCTAATAGCCTACGTTTTGTAGGTTAACCTGGCGGCGATAGAACTTCATACTAGAATCGCAAGGAGCAGCGCAATTCTACACAAGCAAGAAAAAGAGATTGAGAGGTTAACACAAACCCTGGCGGGGAGGGACACGGAGAAGGAAGATATGTCCTTTGTAATGACCCGATAAATTGCTTTGAGTTTTAACTTACTGTTTCATGATTTAAGACTTTGAATAGCTCTATTTAATGTGTTTTAATAAAGAAATATTTATATTAGAGTTTTGATATTGTTGAAGTTGGCCATATTCAACATTCTTGGTAAACGACATCAGATCGGTAACTTGACCATTTTGGTAGGTTCGTATGATAGTTTTGGACTTGTACATATATTTGGTTGGGTCCCAGGTGACCCAAGGCAGTTTCGGCACTTATAGTTGAAAGTTAGAAATTTGAGTTTTGAACATGTGGATTCTTGAGTTTTGATGCTTGATTCTTGAATTTTTATATTAGTTGATTCTTTGAGCTTATAAACGATTTGTTTAAGGATATTATACTTGTATGGATATTAGATATGTGGCAGAGGGGCTCGGGTGAGTTTCAAATTGGTTTCAGGTTGTTTTAGTACGTCTGGCAGTTATTGGTGTTGCAGTCATTGCAATTTTGATGAGCTGCTCGCAAATGCGAGGTTCGCAACGATGATTTCTAACTCATATTTGCGAAGTCTGGGAAGGGGAAGGCAGCTTTGCAATTGGATCGCATTTGCGACCTTCGTAATTGCAAAGACACTGTTGCATTTGAGACTTTAATTGCTCAGGTACCACTTTGCAATTGCAATCACTGGTTCACATTTGTGGGTTGTGCAATTGTGAACTTTACTTTAGTTCACAATTGTCATATCTACAACTTAAATATATAAAAAAGGATTTCAAAATTAGCTCATTTTATTCCATTTTTAGACCTAGACTACGCAAAGAGGCGATTTTCGAGAGGATTTTCTTCCCAACTTTATAGTTAAGGTATTCTATCTTTATTTTAATTATTTTCATTATTCCACATAGATTTTTAACCCTAAATCTAGGATTTCGAAGAGTAGAAATAGGATTTTAGGGTAGTAACTTAAGATTTTGAGTTTTAGAGATTTAGACCTCGATTTAAGGTCAGGTCCCGAAACTAATCACATATTTAGACTCGGGATGAATGTGTAATCGGTATTTGGTCTTGATTTCGGATTTTGACCAAGTGGAGCCGGGTGGATTTTTTGTTGACTTTTCTAAAGATTTTTTTTAGTACTAAGAGGGTTCCTTAAGTTTGTTTTGACTTATTTTAGCATTATTTAACTAGATTCGAGCTGATTGGAAGTTTTTTCTAAAAGAAAAGCGGTTTTCAATTGTTGATTTGTTCCTAAAAAAGAGGTAAGTATCGTGGTTAACCTTGACTTGAGGGAATTAGGATGTAATTGGGTCTATTTGCTACGTGTTATATGTGTTGGGGGTGGCGTATATGCAAGGTGACGAGGGTACATGCATTGTCATGGGTTAAAACATGCGGGAAGAACTAGTTTATTTCATGACTTTACTTGTTGCATGCCTTTACTCATTCCATGTCATACTTGTTTCATGCCTCTATTTGTTATATGCCTTTACTCATTTCATGCCTTACTTGTTTCATTACTTTACTTGTTACATGCGTTTACTTGTTACATGCATTTACTTGTTTCATGCCTTTACTTGTTACATGTATTTACTTGTCTCGTGAATTTACTTGATTTATGTCTTTATTTGTTTCATGACTTATTCTCATATGCTATGTAGGATTATATGACTACTTGATGGTTCACGTGTTAATGACTTGTTGGAGTCCTTGTTGGGATATATGTGTGAGGCTAGCTCTTGGATATTGGATTGCATATCATTCTTTGTACGTGTTCATTTTTCCTTAGTAAATTATGCGTATTCGTCTTGTTTTATGTTATGTTATGAATTTTCCCATACTTGGTTGCTTATTATGTGTTTCCATATGAATTGGTATATTGGATCAGGTTATCGCTACAATATTGTTATGATAGGATCGAGATGCTCGGCGCAATAATATAGAGGATTGGGTTGTTGCCACAACATCTTTTGTGTTGGATCGGGTTGTGCATCACAAAATATATGTTATGAATATTAGTGTTTGACTTATGATATTTTTCTCATATGTGGGTTTTGGCTATGCTGTTCGCGAATATCGTTTTATCCTTGTTGATTTGAGCTGTTGAGAAAGGTTTTTTGGTTTTTATTTGAGAAACGTGGTTATGACTTTTTTTTATTGAATCCATTTATATCTTTTGCCTTTATTCTTGTTATTACTATAGTTATTTATCTCGCCATTTCTATTGCTTATTAATTGTACAGGTTTACATGGTAAGTGCACCTAGCCATTAACTTATCGAGGTTAGGCTCGATACTTACTGACTACATTGAGTTGATTGTACTTATACTACACTTTTTCACTTTTTATGTAGATTCAGTTATGGGCCCTAGCAGTATTCAGAGGGGTGCATAGCTTGGACTTCAAGAGACTTGAGGTAGTGTTGCACACCCGTTTACAAACTTTGAAGTCACGTTCACTCTCTTTATTACTATTTATAGTATTAGACAAAATTATACTTTATTTTACTTTGTGTTTTTTAATCTTATAGCTCATGTACTCAGTGACATCAGTCCTGGGAGGATATTAGAAAATTGTATTGGTTTAAACTAGTTATGTGATTTCTGAGCCTTACTTATATTTATGATACTATATTGTTTAATGTTGGATTTGTATCTCTTATTATCATTAGGTGTTGACTTGCCTATAAAGAGGTGTTAGGTGCCATCACCACTTCCTTGGTTGAAATTTTAGGTCGTGACAAGTTGGTATAGGAGCCCTAGGTTGCATAGGTCTCACGAGTCATGAGCAAGCTTGACAGAGTCTTGAGGATCGATACAGAGATGTATGTACTTATCTTCGAGCGGTTATAGGCTTTTAGGAAACTTTAATTTCTTTCTTTATCTATCGTGTGACTCTGTTCTATCATAAAGTATTAATCGTTACTCTCTATTTTCTCATAGATGGTGAGGACATGTGCTCTAGCTGCAGCAAACTAGGAGCCAATGTCCGAGGGTGTGGCCCTAAGTATCTTCTTGGCCAAGACAAAACCATTCATGTGCGGGCTGCAGGTCCCAGCATGTGTATCCTCAAGTAGTTTAGAAGCTTCTTTTGCATCGAGGCATCTTAGCAATCCCAAATCAGGATTTCTTCTATACAAATTTCCTCCGCTGTGGAATAAGTGATGGGAAAATCTCAGGAGTGTGCATTTCTGAGTGTGGTTTGCATGCTCCGGATATTCTCCTTTCACCAAATACTCCTTGATGTCATGGAACCAAGGCTTTCCATCCATTTCTTCCTAGACATGAGCACAGTAAGCCGGTTGATTATGGATTCTCACTGGGATGGGATCAATGAAATTCTCATTTGGATGTTGTATCATGGATGACAAAGTGGCCAAAGCATCGGCAAACTCGTTCTGAATTTTGGGAACATGCTGAAACTCTATCTTTGTGAACCTATTTCTCAATTCCTGTACATGGTGTAGATATGGCAATATCTTGGAATTCTTGGTGGCTCATTCTCCTTGTACCTGGTGCACAAGCAAATCTGAATCACCAATTACCAGCAGCTCCTGAATATTCATGTCGATTGCCATGTTGAGTCCTAGTATATAGGCTTCATATTCTGCCATGTTGTTTGTGCAGGAAAACCTGAGTTTAGCAGATACCGGATAATGTTGGCCCGTTTCCGATACCAAAACTGCTCCAATGCCCACTCCTTTAAAGTTTGCAGCTCTGCCAAAGAACATCCTCCAACCGTCGTATGCTTCGGTAATGTCCTCTCCTATGAATGATACCTCCTCATAAGGAAAATACATTTTCAAGGGTTTGTATTCTCCTCCCACCGGAGTTTTAGCAAGATGATATGCCAATACTTGCCCTTTGACCGCCTTTTGAGTTATGTAGATGATATCGAACTCATTCAACAGTATCTGCCACTTGGCTAGCTTCTCAGTTGGCATAGGTTTCTGAAATATGTACTTCAAAGGGTCCATCCTGGATATGAGGTATGTAGTATAGGCACATAAGTAATGCCTCAAATTCTAGGCCGTCCAAGTCAAAGCACAGCAAGTGCGCTCTAGCAGAGAGTACCGTGCTTCGTAAGGTGTGAACTTCTTACTCAAATAGTATACGGCTTGCTCCTTTCTTCCTGTCTCGTCATGTTGTCCCATAACACATCCGAAGGCTCCATCCAACACAGATAGATAGAGTAGCAAAGGCTGCCCCGGCTCTAGCGGGACCAAAACTGGTGGTGTGGATAGGTACTCCTTGATTTTGTCGAAGGATTTCTAACAATCCTCGGTCCAATTTGTCTCGGCATCTTGAAGATAGATTCACATATGATTGTGGACTGTGCTATGAAGCGACTGATATAGTTGAGACGTCCTAGGAAGCTCATCATGTCCTTTTTTTCTCCTAGGTGGTGGAAATTCCTAAATAGCTTTGATTTTAGACAGATCCAACTCGATCCCTCGACGACTGACAATGAATCCCAGTAACTTTCCTGCGGGAACCCCGAATGCATACTTTGGGGGGTTCAGTTTCAAGTTGTACCTCCTTAGCCTGTCAAAGAACTTTCTAAAGTCTGCTATGTGGTCTGCGGCCCTCTTGGATTTGATAATGACGTCATCCACATACACCTCTATTTCTTTGTGTATCATATCATGGAAGATGGTTGTAATGGCTCTCATGTTGTTAGACCCAGTATTCTTTAGACCGAATGGCATTATCTTGTAGCCATATACCCCCCCCCCCCCATGGTGTAATAAAAGTGGTTTTCTCTGTGTCTTCTTCGTCCAACCAAATCTAGTGATAGCCTGCGAAGCAATCCACAAAGGATTGAAGTTCATGCTTGGCGCAGTTGTCAATCAGGATGTGTATATTTGGCAGTGGAAAGTCATCTTTGGGATTTGCTCTGTTTAAATACCGATAGTCAACACATACTCTAACTTTCCCATCTTTCTTCGGAACTGGTACAATGTTGGCTAACCAGGTTGGGTACTCAACAACCCTGAGAACTTTGGCTTTGATCTGCTTAGTAACTTCCTCCTTGATTTTCAGGCTCATATCTGGTTTGAATTTTATGAGTTTCTGCTTCACTGGCGGACACATGGGATTAGTAGGCAACTTGTGAGCCACTATGGACATGCTCAAACCGGCCATGTCATCATACGACCATGCGAAAATGTCCTCACACTCCTTTAATAAACGAATGTACTCCTCCTTCTCTGTTGATGATAAGTGAATGTTGATGCGAGTCTCCTTGACTGTCTCGGCGTTTCCCAAATTTACTACTTCGATTTCGTCTAGGTTGGACTTAGGCTTATTCTCAAAGTTTTCAACACTTCCCTGACAACTTCCTCGGGTATCTCATCTTCTTCATCCGAATCACTATTCTCATGTTGCGTTACCTCATTGCATGTCACAGTCATCGGTTCATCAGGAAAAGTAACAATAATGTTGTAGAAAGAAAAATATGAAAGATAATAATAAATAATAAATAGCAATGCATTTGATTAATACTTAAACATCCAAACGAGTATGGCTCGATGAATCGAGCATTTATTTTGAAAAAAGTGAGTCTTAAAAAAATAAAATTATTGAAAACCTTTAAAGCCTAGAATGGCTATAGGAATAAAATCTGCCAAGCTACCCAGGGACTTGGCGGGCCCGGGATGGTGTGGCGGTCCAGTTCCTGAGAGCAGCCCTCTTCTCCACAATCTGAATAGTGAGGCCTTTTTCCTCCTCCTCCTTAATAAATGCACTGCAGTCTGATCGCAGCGTACTCCACACTACTAAAAAGTAGGAAGAGAGGGTCGCAATAGCTTTTACCCGATTTGTGGGTCGGGATCGATTTCCACAGAAAGCTAGGAATGGAGTTGAGTATCTATTTAGGTTGGAATTGCGTATTTGTTCCAAATATCACTTCTAATCATTTTTGGGTTTTCTTTATATTCTACTATTATCAAACTACAAACTACAATTGCTGCTAGATTAACTACGAGTAAATTTCTACAAGTTGTATCTAATAGTTTAAAAGGCACTAGGGTAGTGGCATCCTCCTATGTGGCCAATTGACGGATAATTGAACCTAAGGCACTATTGACATGATTGAGGAATATGCTATAACTGTTGCACAATTTTACCCACTCTCACACCTCTCGGTAGAGAAAGTGATTTTGCCCAATTAACTTTCTCAAGACCAATAGGGTAGGCAAATTTACTCAAGCAAATGAGGTTCAAGTCGGGTATTACTCTCTCGAGGTTTCACCCTTTAATTGGGACTATCAATTCTTTTGAGTCCATCCCAATTCCTTGTTGGGTCAATTTCGGAGACTTAGGCTCTCTTTCTCAAGAAGAACTCAAGTCAACTTAGCACAAACTAGTGTTTGTAACCACTAATTCATAGATTAAACTATGAAATTGACCCAAATAACAAACACACATAGTCAATCTAACCTTAAATCACAATACCCATCAATTAACCACACTAGGGTTGAGCCACAACCCTAGATAATGGGTCTAGCTACTAATGTTTGAAGAGAAAAACAGAGAAATAGATGAAGATAAAGACATATTAATTAATTGCTAAGGTAAATACAAAGATTCAATGATAAAAACTAAGTAAAAATGCCCAAAATGGCTAAGAAAAAGTCTTCTCATGAGCGCAACTAACGTCTGATAATATCTCATACCCTAAAAATGGAAAAAGGTTCTATTTATACTAAGCTGGAAAACCTGGACAAAAATGCCCCTGTGGGATCAATGCGGCCGCACTAGGCTCTTGACTCTGTAAATTCAACTCTCTAAACCCAGGCTCCGTGGACCACACAGAATAGACTGCGGCCGCAGAGGCATCTAGTGCGGTCCGCACAAACATGACCGCGGACCGCACAAGCTTGATCTTTAGAACTTGGAATCGCTCTGAACTTTGGTTCTGAGGACCGCACAAAATGGTGGTGCGGCCGCGGTGCCTTCAGTGTGGGCCGCACACTATCTACTGCGGCCTCATTGCTTTAATACTTGAAAATCCAACTTTCTGAATCTCCCTAGTACGGACCGCACAAAGTGTAGTGCGGCCGCACTAGGCCTATTTCTCTTGAGTTTTGTCTTGTCTTTGGTACTTGTGCCGGTTTCACTCCTTTTGAGCTGATATTTGACATCTCGTCACTTTGTTGATCAAACCTGCAATCAAGCACAACTTATGAGCCTTTTGGGACTATTTTGTATGAATTTATAATCAAAGCGTAAGCAAGAAGGAGCATGAAATGCGTCAAAATCCCTAGTTATCAACTCTCCCAAACTTAAGATTTTGTTTGTCCTCAAGCAAACAAAATAAGACCCACCCCTTAAGGGAAAATCCAAGAATTTTCAGCTATCCTAAAGTAACTTCAACTAGCATCAACTGGGACTAACAATTGCTCTCAATACAAATGAATCATTAACAACATTTAACTTTTGAATAACCATGGATCAAGTGTGACACACGAGCATCAAGAGTTGACTCAACACATCAAAGAATTCTCTCAATTTCTTTGATCGTTGTGGAACCCAAACTCACACATCCTCAACTCTCCCTAAGCAAACCTCACCTATTGGAATATTGTCACATAACCCGAGGTTAATGGAAATTCACTCATCTCTCTCAAGAAAAAGTCGCAAGTCCGGCTCTAAGTACCATATGCTTGCCCCTTATGTAAGTATCCACTAATGTAAGCTTCATTCAACTCAAGATCCTATAGGGCTTTTGTGGAGTCATTGTGAAGGCTTTTGCTTCAGGGTAGGAAATGTTTTGATCAAAGTGAGTTTCATCTTCCTTTAAGCACTTCTTTTGATTCATTTGGCACATATTTTCTTGACTCTTTGAGTCATCTCACTCCTTTCTAATGGGTTAGAGAGACATGTTGTCACTCTTTCTCATGCAATTCAAACCGTCTCTCCTTTTTCACCTTCCACACCTTTCATTCTTTGCTTTTCTTGAATCCCTTTTTATTCTTTTTCACATTGAACATTCTTTTTGTCTTTTGCTTTTCTTTCTTTTCCATTGCCTTTCATTTTCTTCATTTTTGTGCCTTTTACCACTTTGCTGCCATCTTCGTCTCCCCCCCCCCAAACTTATACTTTTGCCATGTGCTCAAGGAAAGATCGGGTGCCAAGAGAGGGTATCTTTTAGAACGGGAATAGGCTTGTATCATGGTTCTTGAAAGAAAAAGGTCTAAGACTCAAAAGGGTTAACTAGGGATCATATCATTGGTAGGCTATGGAATTTTTCAAGCTATCATTTGGATCAAGGAGGGCCTATAATCATGTCTCAAGTCAAAATTCACTTAGGATTTTGCCTCAACAAACATTCGGGGCAAGTTCTAGACCAATGGCTCAGGACTTGGCTTTGCAATTCAATTACTCACTACACAAGCTAAAGGATCACTAAAGACATAGAGTCGGGGGCCCACAACGACCTTAAATACGATTTGAGCACACAATGGTCCCGAAAAACCACTTGATGATTATCGGTCAACACAAGAGTTTCAAGGTCACGACTTTCACCATCCTAAACACAACAAATTGTTTTTGACCATAAGATCAAAGGCAAATGTGTTAGGCCCAAGTGAAGCTTTGCTTGATGTACCCTTAACTACAACTACTAAAAAAAAGATAAAAACGGACTCAAACCCTTAAGAATGTTGTCACGCCATCCATCATTGGGAAGAGCCACCCGGTTCACACAACACTCCACCTTTGGAAAGAACCGTGGCATTAAGAAAACCAAAGGCTTATTAAAAACGTCCAAAACAAAACAAAAAGCTACGAACATAAATAAGAATCTAAAAATGAAAAAAAATTGCGGAAAATAGAATGAATATATACAATAGGGAGTTTGAATATACAACGGGGGATGAATATATACAATATGATGTAACTTTATATACAGACCCAAGGAAAGATAAAAATAATGCGATAAAAGTAACTAAATATAAAATTATATACATACCAAATGAAAAATCAAGAAAGCATAAAGATATCAATATATACAGTCATCCATAAATGTGTAGGGCTCACCTCCTCAAATAAAAGTTGGCATTGTCCCCAATGCCAACTAGTCTAAATAAGCACCAAAAATAATAGAAAAAGGATATAGAAGACTCCCTAAGCTGTGTCTATCTGCATAGGATTATGGGTGGTCCCTGGGTCCTTTGTGTGCTCGGGAACCTCAGACTGGTTCCCGGTGGTCTGCTCTGCTACTACTGGGACCTGGGCCTGGACAGGCTGTGGAATTGGTATATCCTGTGGCTGACTGGAGGAAGCCTCCGGTGGGTCCACCAACTGGATGATGGCATCATCTTCTCTTGGGATCTTCCTCCTCTTCGGAGGCCTCTGGGTCTGCTCCGGCTGTGGATGAGCTGTTGGGACTGGATCATCAAGTAACAGGTCCAAAGGCAGCTGGTCTGCCTTCAGTCTATCTACATCTTCCCGCAGCTCCTTCACGGACTCCTTAGAGGCCCGTGTCTTTTTAAGCTTCTTGTGCTCCCGAGCAAGCTCCTTGAGAGCTCTGCTGTGTGAATTAACTGCCTTGGTCAGTGTTGCCTTAGTAGTGAGGATTTTCTTCTGGTTCTCAAGTATCTCTTTCAAAGCATCCTCTATCGATTGGGGTACATGAGGGGCTGGAGGAGCCGACTAAGCCTCTACCGTGGTAGTCAATGTGGACAACTTGGATGAGGCAGTCTGCATCTAGTTGTTGATACTCAGCAGGGCCTGGCTTAGCCGGTGGGCGGTAATGGGATGGGCCTGGGTAGTTGGGATCTTTGGGCATGCTGATGTGAAAGGGCTAGGAGGAATGGCTAAAGATGTGGAAGGTAGATGGGGTAAGTCAGCAGAAGTAGAAAGAGGCTCAGCAGGGACCTCTACCACAACTGGCTCTTCAGACTGGCCAGTTGGGGCAGAAGTAGGGGCTTTGTAGTTCTTGTTCTTGGGGTTGTCATTCCCCTTTAAGCTATACCAAGAGAACGGGGTTTTCGCTTGACCTTGATGTCATAAGGCCTCCGCTCCACCTCTAGATCTGTGAAGTACTCAGTGAGGAAGCTAGGGAAAGGGTAGTTCCGGTCATGCTCTGCTCACACAATGGTGATAACTCTGGACATCACATTTCCCACGTTGATGGGGTACCCCGCCATAATGGAAGCAACCAAAACAGCCCGGTAGAGAGGAAGGGTTTGGTGATGAGTGGTCGGGTCCAACCGACTGCAAACAAAGGTCTCCCAACCCCTCGCCTCAAAGTTTAGGGTCCTCCGCAATATTCTAACCCCAACTGCCAACCAATCAGGAACGGTACCTGGGGTTGCCAGATACTGAGCTAACTATGGACGTACCTCCTCGCCCATTTCCATTTTCGCCATATATAGAGTCTCATCCTCCTCATCGAACCCCAGATATTCATTAATTGACTTCCCATCGAACAAAACTTTCAAATTACGAACTTTGGTCACTTTGGAGCCCTTTTTGATGTGGGCTACATTACAATAAAACTCTTTGACCAAATGCTTGTTGGCGTCCACACAGTTATCTAAGAAGTGCTCCCAACCCACTCTAGTTCTGAACTGTCTCTGCACGTTGGGGTTGTGGGGTAGTAGATCTGTGTCAATGAAACTCTGCTCCGGTATCAACTTTCTCACCGACCACCACTCCCTATACTTGTGGTACGCCACCTGGCTCACAAACCTATCCTCCCAAACATCGGGCTTTCTAGTTCGGCCAATGCCTCCAACCTGAGGCTCACCACCCTCATCTACCTCCTCATCTCCCTGTACCTCCTCCTCACCTCCGCTTGCACCCTTCCCAGATAATGAAGCTGTGAAGGAGGTGGGGTATTCACAACTGCCGGCTGCTGAGCCCTCAAACGACTCAGTAGAAACATGCCTTGGTGCTTGGGCAGTGGGTGATGAGGGAGGGGTGTCTCTATGTCTGGCCCTCTCCGGATACGAGATGTATTCTGGGACTGAGTCCGAAGAGATCTCCCGAGAGGGCTCGTACTCACTCCCCGACATGTCAATGGCTCTGTCAGCCGCTTTTATGGTCTTCCTCATGTTATTGATGTTTTGCCTAACTTGGGGAGTGAGTTTGACCATTTTCTGTTTTCCACCCCAGGAAGATTCACCTCTGCCGGGTTGTTTTGATCCCTTGCCTTTTTGTTTAACCATGGTCTGCACACACAATCATATAACATTGTTAGTATCAATAGAAGCAGTGAGAAACTTAGTGCAGAAAAAATTTCAGAACAGACTTCCAGTGTTGCAGACAGGTTGCAGAAATTGCTCAGTGCGGACCGCACAAAATAGAGTGCGGTCGCACTGGGGCCAGTGCGGTCCGCACAAAAATGACTGCGGTCTGCACTGGGATGGGGTTCTACCCATCCTCTGAATCTGACCAGTGCAGCCCACACAAAATGGTACCACGGCCGCACTGCCCAAGGGTTATCTTTCAGATGTTCAACAGTGCGGTCCGCACAAAGTGGTACTGCGGAGCGCAGTAAGGCACCGCGGACCGCACAGAAGTGACCGCGGTCTGCACTTCATGCCCAGACTTGGCACTAAGTTAGGGTTCAACAGATTTTACTATTAATGTTAATTTGGTCTCTAATTTATGTCACTAAATGTTTACCCAGTCAACTATACTAACAAGGTATATAAGGATCAAAAAGCTAACTAACCTAACCTAACAATTAAAGAAAATACGGGAGGAAGAAGAGCTAAAAGCTAAGAAGAATGAAAATTAAAGGAAATTACCAAAATTAAATAAGTAAAAGAAGGAATAATGTACCAGATTATGAGATGTATTGAAGTAACTAAGTTCCAGCAGTTAATTTACGAGCAAATGAGGGAATTGAACAGTGATTATAACTCTGAGATTCAACTTCGTGAAAAGGGTAAAAGGGGACCCTCAAGGTCTATTTATAGAAAAACCCTGGGGCCAAGCCTCACCTACCAGTGCGGACCGCACAAAATGGACCGCGGTCCGCACAACCTTGTTTAGTACAAGTTTGAGAAGGCAACCTTTTGCGGTCCGCACAAAACAGATTGTGGCCGCAGAGGTCCACCGCGGACTGCACAAAATGTAGTGTGGCCGCGGTGGCAAACTTCAGAGAAGCTTTATCTTACCCATACCAGTGCGGTCCACACAGGATGTACTGCGGTCGCATTGGAAACTTCAGAGACCTGCACATTTGTCCATCATGCCTTACATTATATCAACATAACCCTGCAACATCTCACAACCAATTAGCCGAAAAATCAATCCTATACTACAAGGAAAATCAAAGAAAACTACAAGAAGAAAAACACATGTGTCGCCTCTCAAGAAGCGCCTGATTTAACGTCGCGGCACGACGCATGTTACCACCACATCACTTGAGATAAAGGATATCCACCACGTGGTTGTCACCAAAATTTCCAAGATAATGCTTTACTCAGTGCCCCTTAACTCTGAAGACTTCACCATTTTTATTTTTCAAATCAAGAGCACCAAAAGGGGTCACAAACACAACTTCAAACGGTCCACTCCATTTGGATTTGCGCTTTTCCGGAAACAGACGTAACCGGGAGTTGAACAAGAGAACCAAATCACCAACTTTGAACTCCTTTCCACGAGCATATTTGTCATGAAAGTACTTCATCTTGTCCTTATACAAGGATGGACTGGAGTAGGCATGGAATTTAAATTCATCAAGTTCATTGAGTTGTTCAACATGAAGATTAGCTGCAACATCCCATTCCAAATTCAACTTCCTCAAAGCCCACATGGCCTTGTGCTCTAACTCAACTGGAAGATGGCATGCTTTCCCAAACACCAACTAATACGGAGATATTCCAATCGGAGTTTTGTAAGCCGTCCGATAAGCCCATAGAGCATCATCCAACTTCTTTGACCAATCGGTCATATTAGCATTGACCACTAGCTTGAGGATGATAAGGGGTTGAAACCTTATGATTGACACCGTACTTGGAAAGCAATGTGTCGAAAGCTTTATTGCAAAAGTGAAACCCCTCATCACTAATAATCGCACGAGGAGTGCCAAACCTTGTGAAAATGCTCTTTTTAAGAAATGCAACAACACTCCAGGCTTCATTGTTAGGCAAAGCCACGATTTCAACCCATTTTGATACATAGTCAACCGCCACGAGAATGTAAGTATTCCCACAAGAGCTAACAAATGGACCCATGAAATCGATGCCCCAAATATCAAAGATATCCACTTCAAGAATGGTATTGAGAGGCATCTCATCCCTTTTTGAAATTCCACCCGCTCTTTGGAAATCGTCACACCTCTTCACAAAATCACCCATATCCTTGAACAAGGTTGGTCCATAGAATCCACAGCTAAGAACTTTCGATGTGGTCCTCACCCCACCGTGATGGCCACCATAGGGTGAAGAATAGCAAGCCTCTAAGATACTCAATTGTTCTTCATCCGGGACATATCTACGAATCACACCATCCATGCAAATCTTGAACAAGTATGGCTCATACCAATAGAAATCCAAACTATCCCACTTGAGTTTCTTCCTTTGGTTAGAAGAGAGCTCACACGGGATTACTCAAGTCACAAGGTATGGCAACATCGGCAATCCATGGCATATCATTCATTGACACCGCAAGGAGTTGTTTGTTAGGAAATGAATCATTGATCTCAAGGCCATCACAAGGCCTCCCCTCCTCCTCCAAACGGGACAAGTGGTCCGCCACTTGGTTCTCACTACCTTTCCAGTCCATAATTTCTAGATCAAACTCTTGAAGTAGTAACAACCATTGCATCAATCTTGACTTGGAGTCTTTCTTTGTCATCAAGTACCTAAGAGCACCATGATCGGTGTGCACTATGACCTTGGCCCCCATAAGATACGGCTGAAACTTTTCCATTGCAAATACTATAGCCAACAAATCTTTTTCGGTAACCGTGTAGTTCCTTTGAGCCTCATTCATGGACTTGCTTGTGTAGTAAACCGGATGAAACATCTTGTTAACCTTTTGACCCAAGACAGCCCCAACTATAACATCACTTGCGTCACACATGAGCTCGAAAGGCAAGCTCCAATTTGGTGTAGTAATGATTGGGTTAGTGGTTAACTTAAGCTTGAGAAGCTCAAATGCTTGCATACATCCCTCATCGAACACAAACTTTGCATCCTTTTCTAGTAGCTTGCACAAGGGGTTTACCACCTTTGAAAAATCTTTTATAAACCTTCGGTAGAACCCTAAGTGCCCAAGAAAACTCCTCACCCCCTTGACGGAAATGGGGGAGGAAGCCTTTAAATCACCTCTATATTGGCTTTGTCAACTTCAATTCCATGCTTTGAAATTTTGGGACCCAACACTATACCCTCTTCAACCATGAAATAGCATTTTTCCCAATTGAGTACGAGGTTTGTGTCTTCACATGGCCAATACTCTATCCAAATTTCTCAAACATTATTCAAAGGAATCACCAACCACACTGAAATCATCCATGAAGACCTCCAATATATCTTCCACCACGTCGGTGAAAATAGCCATCATGCATCTTTGGAATATCATCGGAGCATTACACAATCCGAATGGCATCCGAGAGAAAGCGAAGGTTTCATACGGACAAGTAAAGGTGGTTTTCTCCTGGTCCTCCGGGGCAATTAAGATTTTATTATACCCTGAGTACCCATCCAAAAATCAATAAAAAGCACACCCCGCAATACGATCAAGCATTTGGTCAAGGAATGGCAATAGGAAATGGTCCTTTCGGGTCACCTTGTTTAGCTTCTGGTAGTCCATAAAAATCCTCCAACCTGTGACTGTCCGAGTAGGAATAAGTTCATTGTTGTCGTTGGTCACCACAGTCATACCACCCTTCTTCGGTAAACATTGCACCGGAGAAGTCCATGAGCTATCAGAAATGGGGTACATAACCCCGGCATCCAAGGAAGTGGGGTACCCATCCATGAGCACCCTTCTTTCTTCACCACTTCTTGCATAGCCTCGTTCAATCTTCTTTGATGCTCCAAGGAAGGCTTTGCATCATCCTCTAAGATAATTTTGTGCATACAAAATGTGGGGCTTATTCCCCAAATGTCAACTAGAGTTCATCCAATTGCCGTTTTTCGCTTTTGAAGCACCGCCAAAGTGGCCTCAACCTGCATGTTAGTAAGACAAGAAGAAAGAATAACTGGTAAAGTAGAGTTTGAGCCCAAGAATTCATACCTGCGGTGTGGAGGAAGTGGTTTCAAATCCAACACTGGTGGCTCCTCAATTGATGGTTTTGTTGGTGGAGTTTTCAGTTTTCAATATCCAAAGACAATTTTCTAGGATCATAAGAATAAGAGCCCATCTCATGTAAGGCATTCACGCACTCCACTCTACTTGCATCCTCATTGACATCAAGATTTAATAGCACGGCCTCAAGAGGATCCTCCACGTTGATCATAGCACTGGTATCATCCACAATCACAGTTGTGACAAGGTCTACAAATGAGCATACCTCGGTGCTATTGGGTTGCTTCATAGACTTGCAAACATGGAAAATGACCTTTTCATCACCCACTCGGAAAGTGAGCTCACCCGCTTCAACATCAACCAATGCCTTCCCCGTTGCAAGGAAAGGCCTTCCCAAGATAATAGGAACCTCATAGTCCATCTCACAATCCAGAATCACAAAATCGGCCGGCAAAATGAATTTGTCCACCCGGACAAGCACATCATCAATAATGCCCAAAGGTCACTTCATCGATCGATACGCCATTTGAAGTCTCATTGAATTTGGTCTAGGTTGCCCGATACCCAAAGTTTTGAAAACCGAGTATGGCATCAAATTGATACTAGCTCCCAAATCACATAGAGCCTTGGCAAAATCCGCATTCCCAATGGTGCAAGTAATGGTAAAAGCACTGGGATCTTCAAGCTTCGGGGCTATTGAATGCATTATAGCACTAACTTGGTGAGTCATCTTTATAGTTTCACAATCCATAGAATGCTTCTTTGTAACCAAGTCTTTCATGAATTTTGCATAACCCGACATTTGTTCAAGTGCCTCCACCAAAGGCACATTAATAGATAAGCTCTTCATCATATCAATGAACTTTTTAAACTGATTATCATTCTTTTGCTTTGCGAGCCTTTGAGGATAAGGTGGAGGTGGACTTGGCAAAGGAGGCTTGGCTTTTGGCAAAGGAGGCTTGGCTTTTGGCACAGTCGGCTTCGGCATGTCAATTATGTGTTCCCTAGACGGGTTCACATCATTTTGGGTTTCCACCTCGACTTCTTGAATATCAATCCTCACTTCATTGTTCTAATTTTCATCAAATACGTCTTCAACTACCAAAGGGACTTCGTCATCTTGAAACTTAACATCATCATCCACGACTTGCTTTTGCTTAGAGGCATTCACATCACCGTCTCTCCAACTTCTTGTTGTGACTGCCATAACATGATTGTTCCCACCCTTTGGGTTCACTACCGTATCACTTGGTAGAGCACCCTTCAAGTGAGTATTCAATGACTAAGAGATTTGGCCTAATTGCATCTCCAAGTTTCGGATAGAGGTGTTGTGAGAAGCTAATTGTGCATCAGAATCCGCATTCCTCTTCATCATCTGCTCGAATATCATTTGAATTCTACTCATATCATTACCAAAAGAAATGGGACCTTGAGAAGAGAAAGGGGGTGGATTGTTCGGTTGTTGGTACATTAGGGGCCATTGAAAGCCTTGCCCCCGGTTGCCTTAGTTTATATTGTTATTCCACCTGCCTTGATTGTTATTGTTGCCCCAATTGTTCTTATTTCCATTCCAATTGCCTTGGTTGTTGTTTTGATTACCCCAATTGTTGTTTTGGTTGTTGTTGTTCCAATTACCACCACCTTGTTGTTGATTGCCCCAATTTCCTTGGGGTTGCCATTGTTGGTTTGAAGAGTTGCCTCTATTGCCTTGATAGTTGTTGACATATTGTACCTCCTCACTTTGGTCATCATAACCATCATTTTGACACCCATCATATTCATCAACAAATTGCTCAGAATTTCCCTTGATTTTGTTGCCTCATTTGCCTTCGCTTGTTGACAAGCATACTAACACCCTCCATGGCATTCACTTGGTGAGAATTCTGAACTTGTTGCAACTTCGCCTTAGCCAATTGGTTCATAGTAGTAGTAAACTAAGCTATCGTTTGCCCGTGATCATGTAATTCCTTGTGCAAATGAATAACCGTAGGGTATCCTTGAGGCACATTTGCTCTACTCTGCCATGCTGAAGAAGTGTCCGCCATTTCATCAAGTACATCACATGTCTCATCATAAGAAAGCTTCATAAAATTGCCCCCGGCCAATTCGTTAACAATGCATTGATTTGTAGTATTTATGCCCCGGTAGAAGGTTTGTTGGATCATGGCCTCGGTCATATCATTATTTGGGCACTCCTTCACCATCGTTTTATACCGCTCCCAAATCTCATGCAAAGGTTCTGTTGGCTCTTGCTTGAAGGCTAATATTTCATCTCGAAGTGCCGCCATATGACTAGGAGAGAAGAATTTGGCAATAAACTTATCCACCAACTCGTCCCAAGTTGTGATGGAATGGTTGAGGAGTCTCTCTAGCCAGTCTAATGCCTTCTCCCGAAGTGAAAACGGGAAAAGTCTCAATCTCAGCACATCCTCGGATACATTTGTCTGCTTGCTCCCTCAACATATATCTACGAATCCCTTGAGATGTTTTTTAGGCATTTTGATTCGCAGCACCCGTGAAATACCCACGCTGCTCAAGTAAGGTCAACATCACATTAGTTATCTGAAAGTTTCCCGCCAGGATTCTGGGTGGGACAATAGCACTTGCATAACCCTAGTTTGGAAGTACTTTGGGAGCCACTCTTAGAGGTGGCGGAGAAGGGTCTGGAATATTGCTATTTGGATTCGCATTGGAACTGTAGCCTCTACGTTGTCCTTGAGGTGCAAGAGGCACCTCATCTTGCTCAAGATCATCTACCTCCTCCCCCGCTATCACATTTCCAAGAGGGTTATTAGCATTGTTTAAAGCCATGTTGGTACCTAAGTAGTGACACAAACAAGTAAGTATCAAAGAAGGAAAGAAGAACAATAAACAAAACTAACTAAATAGATAGCCAAAACCGTTAGCTCCCTGGTAACGGCGCAAAAAATTTGATCGCAGCCTACTCCACACTACTAAAAAGTAGGAAGATAGGGTCGCAATAGATTTTACCCGATTTGTGGGTCGGGATCGATTTCCACAGAGAGCTAGGAATGGAGTTGATTATCTATTTAGGTTGGAATTGCGTATTTGTTCCAAATATCACTTCTAATCATTTTTGGGTTTTCTTTATATTCCACTATTATCAAACTACAATTGCTACTAGATTAACTACGAGTAAATTGCTACAAGTTGTATCTAATAGTTTAAAAGGCACTAGGGTAGTGGCATCCTTCTAGGTGGCCAATTGACAGATAATTGAACCTAAGGCACGATTGACATGATTGGAAAATATGCTATAACCGTTGCACAATTTTACCCACACTCACACCTCTCGGTAGAGAGAGTGATTTTGCCCAATTGACTTTCTCAAGACCAATAGGGTAGGCAAATTTGCTCAAGCAAATGGGGTTCAAGTCGGGTATTACTCTCTCAAGGTTTAACCCTTTAATTAGAACTATCAATTCTCTTGAGTCCATCCCAATTCCTTGTTGGGTCAATTTCGGAGACTTGGGTTTTCTTTCTCAAGAAGAACCCAAGTCAACTTAGCACAAACTAGTATTTGCAACCACTAATTTATAGATTAAACAAAGAAATTGACCCAAATAACAAACACTCATAGTCAATCTAACCTTAAATCACAACAGCCATCAATTACCCATACTAGGGTTGAGCCACAACCCTAGTTAATGGGTCTAGATACTCATGCTTGAAGAGAAAAACAGAGAAATAGATGGAGATAAAGACATATTAATTAATTGCTAAGGTAAATACAAATATTCAATGATAAAAACTAAGTAAAAATGCCCAAAATGGCTAAGAAAAGTCTTCTCACGAGCGCAGCTAACGTCTGATAATATCGCATACCCTAAAAATGGAAAAAGTTTCTATTTATACTAAGCCGGAAAAACTGGATAAAAATGCCCCTGCGGGGTCAGTGCGGACCACACAAAATGGTATGCGGCCGCACTAGGCTCTTGACTCTACAAATTCAACTCTCTAAACCCAGGCTCTGCGGATATACTGCGGCCGCAGAGGCATCTAGTACGGTCCGCACAAACATGACCGTGGACCGCACAGGCTTGATCTTCGGAACTTGGCATCTCTCTGAACTTTGGTTCTGCGGACCGCACAGAATGGTAGTGCAGCCGCGGTGCCTTCAGTGCGGGCCGCACACTATCTACTGCGGCCGCAATTCTTTAATGCTTGAAAATCCAACGCTCTGAATCTCCCTAGTGCAGACCGCACAAAGTGTAGTGCGGTCGCACTAGGCCTGTTTCTCCTGAGTTTTGTCTTGTCTTTGGTACTTGTGCCGGTTTCACTCCTTTTGAGCAAATATTTGACATCACTTTATTGATCAAACCTGCAATACAAGCACAACTTATGAGCCTTTTTGGGACAATTTTGTATGAATTTATAATCAAAGCGTAAGCAAGAAGGAGCATGAAATGCGTCAAAATCCCTAGTTATCACAGTCCATGTCTTCATCCTCCAAGAACAGATTCCTCAGCCCAGCTAATGCTTCTTCTTCTGCAGTTCCACATATTGTATCATCTTGGTGAAAATCTTGATCCAGATGTGGCACTGGTTGCTCGAGAGGGTAATACGGTCCGCGCCATGGAGGCGACCAATAATTATACTCTTGCCATATATACTGGTATTCTAGTTCAAAGGTAGTACCGTGACGCTTCAGCTGTATCGGTTTAGTAATACCCTGGAGATTCTTCCCAAGACTTTTGCTAGGTTCATACCCAGACCATGCCAGTATGCTTTCTATTTTGCTGCTCCACCATTTATCTTTCTCAACGGCATTGGCACGTTTGATGTAATGATAGGTTTCCCCTCCTAACCTTCTTTTGTTTCCAATAAATGGGACGGTTTGACTAGTGTAAATGGGGTTACTCCCATCTCCGTGAATGATCACCTCCCGATGGTTCCATTTGAATTTCACATCTTGATGCAGTGTGGAAGCCACAGCTCTGGCGGCATGTATCCATGGTCAGCCTAACAGAAGATTGTATGAGGCTGAAATGTCAAGCACCTGAAATTCGACATCGAACCAAGTTGGCCCCATCTGTAGACAAAGGTTAATTTCCCCAATCATGGCCCTTTGGGACCCATCAAAAGCTTTCACATTCATGCTCCCTACCTATATTTCATGGAAACCTTTGCTCAGTCTTTTCAGAGTATCCAATGGACAAATATTGAGGCTTGAACCTCCATCAAGCAGGACCCTGGCAATGAATTTATCTTCAAATTACACAGTGATATGCAATGCTCGGTTATGATTTAACCCTTTAGGCGGTAGCTCATCTTCGTGGAAGATTATCTTATGACTTTCTAGCACCTACCTTACCATATTGCCCATCTCTCCGCAGGTGATATTTTTGGGCATGTAGGCTTCACTCAACCCCTTCATCAAAGCATTTTTGTATGCCTTTGAATTTTCCAACAGTGACAGTATGGATATCTGAGCTGGGGTTTTGTTCAAATGATCAATGACGTAATATTCCCTTGCTTGTGGTTTCATCCAAAGGTCATATGGTCATATTTCAATGACATGCTACTTGGTAGCAGCATCCATACTTAGTCCTCCCAAGTGTTCAGGTGTATAGATTCTCCCGATCCTAGTCATTCCTTGAGTAGCATCGGATTCCTCTATTTTTGCCTTTCCTTTTCACCTAGACTTGACAACATAATCACAGGGTATTGCTTTTGAGTTGAAAGGAGGTGTGGTTGATACTATCACCGTGAAAGGTGTAGCCACTTCCACTTCAAATGGAACAGAGGTGGCCGCAAGTGGATCTACCTCTACCTCAAATGGAACTGATGCAACTACCTTAACTTTGATTGGTGACTGAGTCTGCACTACAATAGCAGTAAGTGTATCCCATGTATCCCGCCACCCCTATGATCAGGGAGGGGGTTATTGCGGGCATTGGGTGCAGCTTCTTTTGCCTGTATAATCTTGTTATCAATCAGTGTCTGGATTTTATCTTTCAATGTTCGGCACTCGTCAATGGTTTGCCCTTTCATACCAGAATGGTATGCACAGGTTTTGTTTAGGTTGAACCATTGGGATGGATTCTCTAATGCCACAGTAGGAATAGAGGTGACATAACCAACAGCTTTCAACCTTTCATACAACTGGTCGATGGGTTCAGCAATAACGGTGTACTGTCTAGGTGGCTTACGGTCAAAATTGGGTCGTGGTCTTGGATAATTTTGGCAAGTTAGAGGTAACTGGAAATGAGGTGGTTGGGAATTATAAGTATGATAGGCAGTGGCTGTTTGGGAATATCTGGGAGATGAAAGTTGATATGTGGGTGGTGGTTCTTGGTATGTGGGTGGATGTGTTTGATATGTGGGTGGAGGTGTTTGATATATAAGTGGAGATTTCGGGCCTTGAGCCACTGTTACTGCCCCAACGTCTCTTTTCTTCGATATGCAGCCTGATTGTAATGCCTTGTTTGTGGCTTGTAATGCTCCAAAGTTTTTCACCATCCCGCTCTTGATTCCATCTTCGATTCTTTCTCCGAGTTTGATTATATCAAAGAATTTATGATTTTCGATAACCATCAACCTTTCATAACATTGTGGATCCTGTGCTCTGACGAAGAGCTTGTTCATCTGTTCCTCATCCAAAGATGGCCTGACTTTGGCTACTTCCGACCTCCAATTAGTAGCGTATTCGCGGAAAGTCTTGGTGGGCTTCTTTTTAAGGTTCTGAATGTAGAAAGCATCTGGTGCATTTTCTGTGTTGAACCTAAATCGGTCAATGAAATCAAACGCCATACTCACCTAGTTGGACCATTTCTTAAGATCCTGAAAAAAGTACCAGGACAAAGCATCTCCCGACTTCTCATAAAGAGCTTCATCCTAATCCTTTCATCCTTTTCGACCCTAACAAGCTTGTCACAATAAGTCCTCAAATGAACCTTGGGATCACCTGCACAGTCAAACATTTCGAACTTGGGAGGATTGTAACCCTCTGGCAGTTCTACATCTAGCTGTATGCATAAGTCTTCATAGTTCAAACCTTCTATCCTTTACCGCCTTCGACACCCTGAACTCGACTAGTCAACTTCTTGAGTTCTTCAGCCATGTTTTTAATGAGCAAGTCCTTCTTGGAGGATTCTGGTATATAGGAGATTGGTTGGATAGAGTGAGGTACGGTTTCCATGTATATGAGGTTGTTTTGGTGAGTGTCAGGTGCCTGGGTGTAATGGTGGTCATTGGTTGAGTTTTGAGGATCAGGATGGGTTGTAGTATGTTCTGGGGAGTGTGATAAGTGGTGATTGGTTGGTACTGAATTGGTTGATAGTGATGTTGTGGCGGAGTTGGTATTGGTAGGGGATTGAGATTTTGAGGTGGGGGTGTGTATTGATGTGGTGCAGGAGGGTTTTGTGGATGTTGGTTTGGTGTGTTTTGGGGAGGTGCTGGGTTATTTGTGTTTTGTTGGTTGATGTTGGGGACATTCAAGGTGAGTGATAAGTTTTCCAAGTTGCGGACCTGCTCAAGCTTTCCCTGTAGCTCCAGTATCTTGTTCCAACCTCAAGACTAGATCATTTGGTGCTGGAGTACTCCGACCGTCTGAAATTTCTATGTTCCCAACATTCTCCTTTCGAATACCACTCAAGTCGTCCATTTTTGTTTTTCCTTTGTCTTTTGTATTACTTGGAGGATGAGGAGGTCGAGGGCCTCTAGATCTAGTGTATTATACTGATGATGCCAATATGAGCGAACCAACCTTAGGGGGTGGGAATAAAGAAATAAAGAAAAATAAAAAGGTAAACAAGTCTGTAAGGATTCTAAAATATTTGCAATATTTAAATACATATTGCAGGAATGTAAATTCGCGTCCTAATTGGGAGCCTCATTGTGCCCGAGGTAGGCTTAGAGACAAATAGATTTGGAGAACTTTAGTGCCAATAATTGCCTCATTTCATTGATGTAAAAATAAACGACCCAAAACGAAATTAAATAAGATAATGTCATTAGTGGCACTTGGCCTTATTACATTTGAAAGGAAAGCAAATAAATCTAATCTACTTGGTCCCAGAAGGACCCTCTCCATACTGGATGCTCTTGTCGATCAACTCTCCTAGCTCGTGCAGGTTCAGCAGCAGGAATGCCCAAGCCAGATGCCCTCCTTCATTTCCCTCAGCGTCCTGGCAGCCAGTGACCCTTTTTCTCATCTTCCCTTCTAACTCCATTAAACTGTACTCCAGATATTCCAGCCTTTCACTGGATTTAACAGCTTTTTCTTTCCACTTGTTAATCATCTCCATGTCAGCCTTATGAAGTGCCATATGCTCAGCTTCAGACTCTCGAACTCTTTTACGTAGCTTGTTGTACTTCACCTCCACTTCAGCAACCTCGTCTATGACCCTGTTTCCTGGCCCAGCCCTTGGCTCAAAGACCCCAGCTATGATGTCCTCCAACCACAAAGGGTAAAGGTATGAGTGGCCCACGTGATATCGGTCTGGCTCAATAGTATCCTTCTCCACAATAATCTTCAAGGTCCACATGTGTTGCGCTTAATTCTTATATGGGATGGCATCACCTTGGAAGCTCTGAAGTTACACATTTTAGTGACTCGTGGTATGACTTGTCTCCTACCTGCTTGTCTCATAACCGTGAGAGGAGCGTAAGGGTATATGCCCCTTAACCCAATCAACACCAAGTATGGAAAATCTCTGGATATGATGATGAACTCATCGGTAGGGAACCACTCGAACATCCACTAGACCTGATCCTCGGTCAAATTTTTGAAAAGTTGTACCCATCCCACAGCATCCTCCGGTTGGGCAAACATGTCTGGAATATAGTTCATTCTTTTGGGATAATGGAAGGCTATGAGATCATTCCACGGCCTTCGCATAAATTCTTGACGGTATTGTCCTTCTTGGAGATATTCCAACAACCATATCTATAACAGCAAGTTGCAACCCTCAAAGAATATGAACCCCTTCTGGCAACGCTCCAAAGCCCTATATATGTCTGCAATGATCATAGGGACGATAGTGTATGTCTCCCCCTCGATCCCGTCTATCAGAGTTTTGGTCACCATGGCCAGCCTAGTATGAATTTTATCCCCTTGGATTGGGAATACCAGCATGCCCAAGAAACACATAATAAACATAAAGACCCTACGACGAATCCAACCTAAAGAAGTGATTGAGAACTCATCATCAAAAATATCATAAGAGCTGTTGTGACCGTATCTTTCATAAAGGAACTCAAAAGGTATGTAGGAGTCCTTCAGGAATTTCAAGTTGTCATTCTTCTTCAACCCTATCATCTTCAGAAATCCCCTAGCAGTGCGATTTTTAGGTACTAACAGATTAGGTCTATCCCAAGTCAACCCAACAAATCCTCCTATTTCTTCTAGAAGGGGAGTCATTTCTATGTTCCCAAAACGGAACACGGCCCTTTCCTTGTCCCAAAACATAGTTATAGCCTCGATAAACATTTTGTTGGGTTGAAGGTCCAACAGAGAAGGCAAGTTTCCTAAGACTCGGTTCACTTGGTTTTGGTCACATGAAGGAAGATCCCTTCACCAATCTTGCAAGAGTGAGGGTATACTACCAACCATACCGAATTTGGGGACCTCGTGCCTCATTTTCTGCAAAACAAAGAGAGTTAGGCCATTTTCCCCTCCAAGTTCATCTATTTATACAGTAATGATTAGCATATTGGCACTTATTTCTCCAAATTAATGCACATAATCGTGGTTATGTCCATTGGGTTATGAAAAGCCCGATGGACTTTTGATCAAGGCTTGTCTTAAAGGGTTATTATGCGGACAACATATTAACCCGGCTAGGTTTGATCATGATGCATGTACAATTAATCAGAGTAAGGCTGCTATAGAGTTCTAGACTGGGACCCTCAAGTGGACAACTTGAGGGGGAAAGGCACAGAACCATTGAACACACCGATGATCGACTAGTTTTACTGCAAATACGTCTTTCCGAATTTAATGGGTGATATATAGGAAGAGCGCAAACACTCATCAAGCGTTGCTATAGGATTAATTACGCACGAGTGGAATATGATGTTGAGCATGATTTATGCAGCAATAAATAGCATGTTGTCAACTATTTGCATGTAAAAAATGATAAATGCAGTATTTAAATAATTGAAAGACAGTTACGGAAAAAGAAAACAAAGAGACAAGTCAGTTTCAGGAAAGTAAAGAAATCATAAATACTTGAAAATAGATAGCTAAATTCAAATAAGGGGAAAAGGTATGTGGGATAGAGCATGCTTGAACTAATTCACAAAACAAGTTCGTTATGGTAAGAGCCTAAATATATCCACAGCAGAGTCACCATGCTATCGCGCCCCCTTTTTTCCCTTTTTGACGGGGAAGTCCGGGTTTCGACATTTATGGGGGAATAACTCGTTTCCTTTTGGGAATTGGGTATTTTGAAGAGTCGCCACCTAACGGATTATGGTGCGTTAGGGCACCTAGAGCAATTAACTCATGTAACTAGTTTGCATTACCAGAGATTAGGGTAATGGCTCGAAATAATCTTGAGGGAAAGGTGTTAGGCACCCCTCGCGGTCCATAACAGTGGGTCCCGGCCGAACTTAAACTATGTGAATTAGTCATTTTGCAAGTAAACAATTTCAACACATATTGCAAATAAAGGCATGTTTTCACATTCTAAACACATGTATGATTCACATAATGGAAGCAAGGGAACAACTTGCATATACATACATACATACATACCTACATACATACATACATACATACATATATACATACATACATACATGCATGCATACATACATACATACATACATACATACATACATGAATGCATACATACATACATACATACATACATATATATATATATATGTAAAGAAAAGGAAGTTCATAAAATTTAAGCACGTAGGAATTGGGAAGGAGGAGTCCTAGGTTGGTTAGCCTACAGGATCACACCCATGCAATGCCCGATAATCACTCCTCAATAAGGGGCAATATGTGACAATAGCGCGCGGTCATTATATCCTTACTACCCAATTCCCTCCCCTTGGTCATAGCCTAAAGCGTTCTAATAACCTTAAAAGATATCTTATGCATGCACTACCCGTCCCTTCCTTGTGGCCCCGAGGTATTTAGGACCTCTAATTTGGGTAGTTCTAGACTATCCTAAGGTACTTAAAGGAGAAAAATCTTGGCGATAACTAAAACAATTAGGACTGGACCAAAGATGGAACAATTAAAGGCTCAAGTTTTATCTCCACAAATAGAGCAAGTAAGTGCACATCTTAAACAAAGTATCAGGTATTTAAGAGAAGCCCTAGAACAGGATATCTAGTGAGCTGAGAATATGCAGTATTGAGTTAGGACCAAAGTGTCAAAGACCTATTCAGTTTGCCTACTAATTTTAGACCTGTTGAATATGAGCAGTCACAAATAACAGAGCGTAACTTTACAGTTTGCAGGATTTTTAATCGCCTTATAGGCTTGTCTAGGCGTGTAATAGTGATGTCCTATGAGCATGGTATTTAATCATTGATCAGGAATGCAGTAAAATAGTAAACAATTTTAAACGGACAATTAGGATCCTATGGGCATGCTTTCTAGTGATATTAATTAACACAGCGTTGAAGAAACAAGTAGGTTAGTTAAATAAACTAATTCAGAACTTACATGCAGGATTTCTGTAATTAAAACTGATTTTAGATCCTATATACAAGGTTTCTAATTAAACTAATTTTTAGATCATATAGGCATAGTGTCTAATCATGTAAAGTAAAGCAAGCAGAATTTATTTGAACCAAAGCAAAATCCTATAGGCATATTATCTAACAAAACATATTTGAACCAAAATGAACCCTATAGGCATGCTATCTAACAAAACGCATTTGAATCGAAATGAATCCTATAGGCATGTTATCTACCAAAATGCATTTGAATCAAAATGAACCCTATAGGCATGTTATCTACCCAACTTTCCCACGGTATACAACTACCCTCCCTTTTTACTAGTCACCCCAATATCTATTAACAATTAATTATTATAGATCAACAAAAATACATAAATAGAACAGAAATTAAACTATAGGGAGCCTGAAGTAGGCCCAAAGTAATTTCCAAGCCTTTAGTAGTCTCAAATGCCCAAAGTTTCATAGCTAATTTCATGTCTAGGTGTGTCAGAGTTCCCTAAGAACCTCAAGGATCCCGGGCAGTGCTCACACCCAGACCTTTCTCAAGTAGGGACTGATTTATTGTGTAGTGTGGAAGTGTCAGCCCTAATATGCCAGAGTTCAGAGAGATCTCAAGAGTCTCTAAGCAGTACACATACTAGAGGGGCAGGACTTAGTAATTTAAGAGTAAGTGAGAGTGCATAATGATTTAAAAGAGTTTGGTAAATAGTATAAAGAAAGGTCTTAGGAGTGAAACGAGTTTCTGAAAACCAGTACTAATTTAGTGGTAAAACAGTTGGAGGAAAGTATGAAAAACAATTTGCAATTAGAACACAAGTCACTGAACAAACAGCTTTAAAAAATACTTTGGAAAATAGTTTCCACACAAGGAAAGAGGGGTTGGGAACACATAGAATACACATTAATAGAGTACATAAACAACAGGGTGCATAGAGTTCTCAAGGGGTTCTACAGAACTAATAGGTTAGATATAATGCATGTCATTGAAACATGAAGTAAAGATAACAGCAGAAACATGTTGAAGACATATAAACAACACAACTAGAATTGCACTAGAGAGACTAGATAACTTAACAGGAGTAAGGCAAAACAGGCAAGGACTTAAATGGACATGCTAGGCAAGTATTAACAAGTGTAGGCATGCTAATTACACAAAAGCAAAGTTTAGGCATGCTAGATAAACAATAGTCAGTCAAACAGGCTAGTTAAATATGTAAGACATGTTAAACAATATAGCAAACAAGCAAGTAAAGGGAAAACATGCTAATCACATATTTGAATAAGGCAGTATTTGGCATGCTAGGTAAGCAGTAAACAAAAGCAGAAATGAACTCAGGATTGATGAACTAAGGTAGTAAATAAACACATAGGTTTGGATTCTGAAATTTAATCAGAAGCATACCAGTTAGAGAAAGAAAACACAAGATGTAAGATAGGTGTTGTGCAATTTTCAGCCTTGGCTTGCAGCCGGCTAGACTAACAAAGATCACAAGTAGCAGAAAGAGCTTTTTAGAGTGTAAAAGTAGTGGTTGATAAACTAATGTTCGTGTGTTGAGGTTAAAATAAAGAGAGTTTATATAGTAATTTAAGAATAGAGCAAATAAGGTAAAGTAATCAATAATAAGCAATTAAGGTATTTCGGAATCAATCACACAAAGATTCAGCATAGTTTTCTCCTTTAATTAAGGAAAATTAGCCAACGGTAGTGACATGAACTAATTAAGGCAATAGGTTCAATTAGACTGAGTAAAGAGGTAAGAATCAGAGACCTTATTAAGAAAAGGAGTTCAAATCAAACCAAAAATAAAGAACTTCAGAATAAAATAGTAAAGGGTTTAATGAAGGAGAGAATCATATAAAGAATCAGTAAGTATCGCAGACAATTCAAATAAGGCAAGAAAGGAATAGTCAGGACTCAACACATAGGTCTTAACGAAACAAATTGATAAATCAAGAATTCAAATCAACACTGATTTAAGGAGAGAGATATAGGTTTACCATGAATAGACAAAGTGAATATACATAGAATTAGTAGAGGAGCCGAAACCAAAACCTTAATAGAGGCACATTAGGATAAAAAATCACAAGACATCGAATTAAGCTAAAGAAAAATCACAGGAACTAAAGCATAGAATGAAATCGGTGCACAAGTAACCTAGACAAACTCAGAATCCAAACAAAAATATCGAAAAGCCCGAACAAACAAAGGAAGATTTTACTCAAAATTGAACTGGAACAGCCTGAAACAGGTGAAAAAGGGCCATAGGTGTAAGTGGACTGACCTTGGTCCCTCGAGGACCTTAGAGATGGCGACACCAGCATAGGAGAGGCCATTAGAGGTCTGATGGTGGTGAGAAACCACCATGAATGATAGCAGATGAGTAGCGATGAGGGTCAGTTAGGGTTAGGATTTGAGAGCATTTGAGAGAGTAGGGAATCAGACGACGGCGGTGAGAGGAGAGGAAAATGAGAGGTTTGGGGGAGGTCATTAGGGTTTAATTTAGGTAAGGGGAATCTGGACCGTTGATCAAAATGATCAATAGCCAGGATTTAGCAAGAAGTGGGTCGTGTAGATAAGGGGTTTGGGTTGGGCAGATTTTGGGCATGGTTTAATTTTGAAATTAGGGTTAAAATTGGGCTAGGTATTTAGGCTAAATTTGAAAATAAAGGGGCCATTTGTTAAATACCATATTTAATTGATGAAATAATTTTTAAAAATAATTAATATGCTGTAAAAAATGATTTTCATGCCTGGAGATATTTTAAAAATATAAAAGGCTATTTTCTGGTAAAATAATGTAATAATGCATGCATAGGCTATAATTGCAAAGTAATTGCAATTGCATCCTAAAAATATAAATGTGGCTATTGGTGCAATAATTGAAACTTAGTATGAAGGCAAATAATAAAATTAAGCAACAAAAATTATTATAAAGCTATTTGTGATGCAATCAGTGAATGTTTTTATAAAATAAATGCTGGTATAAATTAATTACTAAAATATTTTAAAAATACAGAAATTGTATGAAAAATACTAATTGATGCCCAGACATAGTTTTGAAAATATTATAAAAAAAATTGGGCATCAACATGGAGTACCAAAGCTAGGCTATCTCCGAGTGGCAGGCCCTTGAGGATCGGTGTCGAAAGTTGTCTGAAGAGGTAGCCGAGCTTGAAAGGAAATTAAAATGCTCTAAGACGGAGAGGAACAGATTCTGGGCTCAATAGGTTGATGATGCCTCAGAATTGAAGGAGGCTAAAATGCAGTTTAAGGAAAAATGTTTGCTTATCTAATGTCCCGTTAGAAGATCCTTTATGCGATCCGTTCCGAGGGTTTATCCATTGATGAAGAGGTTGCCAAGGTATATTCACTTGTAGATAGAGTGAATCCTTCAAGCTCCTCTACCTACAATGATTTCGAAGAATCCGAGCATCCTTTACCTCCTGCTCCTACAGTTGCTCCTTCTTCATCTCTCCCTTATTCCTCCCAAGTATCTCTACTGGGAACAAAAGGCTTATGAGGGTCTCTATGAAAGTTTTTGTATTGTGGGTCTTTTGTGCCTTTATAATTAATAGCAAGTTTATTTATGCTTTTTTGTTTTTGTTTTTTCTTTTTTGCATATTTGCATGTTATGATTGTTGCAGTCTTATAGGCTAAGCCAAGATGAATTCACCGTATATTTATAAAAATCGATTAAGGTTTCCTCATAAGACTTTTTATATTTTTTATTGCCTGTGAAGAATCTCTTCTGCTATTCGGGGAGCGAGATTAGAAATATTTCTTCATTCGGGTTGTCTAGCCGGGCGAGTGATATTGTGGCATGGCCTTGTGGCTAATTATATGAAAGATTTTTCGTTTATTATTTTGTGAAAATTTAACTTGGGCAAAGTCCCCATGCCTAGGCTTCTTTCAAGAGGGTCTGCTTTTGGGGTGAGCCCAAGTGATTGTTGTTATGGGTGTTGCAATCTTTCGAACAGTCCCTAGCCATAGGTACTAGGTGTAGATTTTCAGCAAAAGAGTTTGTTCCCAAAGTTATGTCCGTCAAGATTTAACCATCAATCGAGCCGATTATACAAATACCATAGATTCAGCCACTAATTAAGCCTATTTTACAGATATTATAGTCCCCTCTTTCCTATTTTTCATAACCTCGTAGGAAGTACTCGGGAAATGGAAATCTTCCAATGGAACAAATCTTGACAAATTTCTTAGTGGGAAATATTGATCTTTTGTATCCCCAAGATAACATGATTTGACTTGTTATTGACAAGAGGCGTGTGCAGTATCTTATTAATACTCTCGATACATGGTCGAATATTACAGGATCTGCTATCGATAGTAGTTTCCTAGGCGTTGATGGTTATTCTTGGTGATTGATGGAAGCTCGATTCTCTAGAAATTTGGGGCTTTATGTTTTGCCCATAAATATACACAATTGATACCATAGCTTCTATCATCTTTCTTCCTTCAATTGCATCCTTGACTATTCCTTCTTTGTGTTATCCTTCTTGCACATAACATCATGGACAAGCAAGATACTCATCAAGTAGTTGTTGCTGCCATAGAGTCTCTATCCACTTTGGCAACGGGGCCCTCCGATAATGCGGTTGAGTATGCCCAAGGTAAAATGAAGAAAGCAGCCAAGGCTTCTTCTAGTTAAAGGATGAAGACGGAAGTCGAGCCTACTATTTCTGAAGTTTTGCAAGGGAAAAGTGATACCTGGACTGATGACGATGTTTGGAACAACACTACATGTCCTGTGGATATTCTACTTTCCCTTGTGTAACTTGAACACCTTCCTCTATTGATTGAAGGATGTAGTTGGGAGAACGTAGATGTTCAAGTACCCTCAAAATCTGAGCAGATATCAAGCTACAGAGAGGGCTTTATTTTCTTATATACTTATCGCTTTACTTTAATTTCAACCCTAGTAGATTTCATAATTTAGGATCTCTGTTGGCACTTCAACATTAGCCTGGCCTAGGTTGGTCCGTCAATTTGGATGTTGGTGACTTGCTTTCATCACCTATTGAATCTAGCTGGCATCAACTTTTCTCTCCAACTTCTCATTCATCTATACTCCACAAAGTTGTAGCGGGGCAGCATTATCATTCTCTCCAATCGAAGTACTCGAAAGATCGTGGATGCCGAGGACAATCACGATAGAGGGTGGCATGATTGCTTCATGGTTGTTACTACCCATGATTTTACCTAGTTATCCAGGAGATCAGTCTAGGAAAATTTGAATGATAAGTGTAAGAATATTATTCTTCTTTTGGAATTTCCTTTTTGCGCTTTATCTTACTTTACGCCTAAATTCTAACCATTCTTACCTCACTCGAAGAGGCACCTAACATTGAAGAGTGGGTCGAGAAGAACTTATTTTATTCCTCGATGCCATAGAGGATTTGGAGTCACATCTCTGAAGCTTTCTGATGGAGGGACAAGAGTCACTGTATGTTTGGAATTTTCGTAGATCCTTATTTGTGCTACTTGTAATCTAATTTATTTTATGTGTAGGCATCCCGATGAGAAGGCCTCTATGCCGAGTTTTGGTGGATCTTCCTCCTAGTAATGTCCAAGAAAGGATTCAAGAGCTTTCGGTAGATAGGCACAACAAGAATATTTCCCAGGCAAATGCTCCGGCGAGTGCTCCTATCAGATTTCTCCGAAGGCGGACTTGGTCCAGCTTTAGGAAAAAGCCTTCCCAATCCCGGGCTACCAGCTCCATCCTCATCAATATTGAGAAGGCAGAGTCCACTATGGGTTTGGAGAACGATTTCCTTAACACAAAGGTTTCCCCAGAAATTTCTTGTGGCCTCGACATATTCTTCTCCGATTGTGACACCAGTAGTTTCAACTCTGACCATAGCTCCGGCAGCTCCAACTACTTCCCATGTCGTTCATTCTACGAACGCTAGCAAGCTTCGCATTATGGCGCAGGTTTCTGAGGGAATAGATTTGCAGGAGCTGGAGGGGATGCCTACCTCAAATCTTGTGAGCGATATGATGAGATGCACTCTTCGTGTATGCTCTTTTTACCGCACCAAATATTGCATTTTTCTCTGATTTCAATGTTTAAGCAATTTTTCCTTTGTTTATGCAGGCCCGTTTGATATATTCCCAAATTTCGGAGAGGATCAGTCATTATGAGGGGTAAATTTTGGAGTTGAGTGGTCCCATAGAGGATGGAAAGATCGAGGTTGAGAAAGTACATTTTAAGAGGGTGGCTCATGAGTATCGGGTCAAGATGATGGAGGGGGAGCTGGATCGGATGGGGTTTAAGCTTGGCCAGTCCACAAAGAGGCTTTTTCAAATTAAGGAATACTTAGTAAAAAGCTAGCCCTCTTGGACCAAGTTGTCGGGCAACGTGACATCCGAGAAGCTCGCCTTTATAATGTGGAGTAAATATGAAGGGCCCTCGAGGCACAGAGCTTTGAAGACCGAGGAGAGGCTCAAGCACGAAAATGATAATGATGTCTCCAGCTTGACTTTGAAATTTATTCTGATATTACTCAACATTCCATATTTTTGGAATCCCAACTCAAGATGCTGAGGTGGGTTCTTGATAATGATCTAGAACTAGGTGAAGAGATAGGAGAGGCCAAACGAGCATAGAAAGATGGCCAACTGGAGCTGGACTTGGACGGCATTAACAATCACTCTTCTGGGATAATTTGGATACAGTCATGCCATCGGGTAATCGGGGTGAAGGAGTTATTGATGTACATTCTCTCCCTTCGACTTCTCAGGCCATTCCTCCTTTAGAACTCCTCTAATTTCTCCCATTTTCCCTTGAACCCATCAATTTTCTCCTATCCGTCGGATGCTTAGGCTAGCACGCCGGACTCTCCTTCCTCCAATGCTCACTGAGGAATTCCTATAATGACCAGTGACTAGTTTGATAGTGCTTCCTTCTTTTTGGGTTTTCAAAAGTTTGTTGTCGTATATTTTTGGAAATCCCGTGAGTATTTTGAGATACTTATCTATTTGTCAAAAGACCTAATTGGATGATTCTACTTGTCTGTGTACTAACAGATGGTACGGTGTGGAGATAACCCTCTTGATCTTCCATTCTTGGGAGACTTTAATTATTTTGTTTTTGATGAACTATGATCCGTTATCGCATGCTATTTCCTTTAGTACTCTAAATTTGCAAATAATGTTCTTACATATGAAGTTTAGGACTTCCTTTTCTCAAACCTGAGCAATGCACCTGCTTCTACCCATTTGAAGAAGTAATCAATGAGGACCAAAAGGAACTTTACTTTTTCCGGAGCTTGTGGCAATGATCCTATGATGACCATTCCCTACTTCATGGAGGACCAAGGAGCAAGTACTGAATGTAAGGTTTTGGCATGTCTATGCAATTCTTAAGCATACCGCTGGCATTTCTCATATTTTCTCAAAATCTGCTGCATCTTGTTTCATATGAGGAAAGAAGTACTCATATCTTAGCAATTTTGAACCAAGGATCTATTCCCTGAATGATTTCCATATTGGCCCTCGTGGGCTTCTCGCATCATATAATTGGTGTCCTCCCGGTCCAACCCTTGGCTAATGGGCCGCTATAGGTTCTTCGGAATAAATCATTTGACACAAGGCAATATCCCGCGGCTTTGTTCCTTAGCTTTCGACATCTTCTCTTTTCTTCCGGTAATATCCCATTCTGTAAATAATCAATGATTTATCGCGCCAATGTTGAACCAGATAAGCCGTATTCACCTCGTCGCATCAATTTCAACATTTTCTTCTAGGGGCATTTGAGTAAATTTCTATTCTAGAAAATGACCAAGGAGGGAAGTGACTTTGTTCAAGAACTACATCATCCGTGAGTCTCGAACCTCATAAGTTTTCTATACTTGATTGACCACTAATTGTGAGTCGCTTTTTAATTCTATATGATCTGCTCCTAGTTTCTTGGCTAGTTTGAGACATGCAATCACAGCCTCATACTCTACTGCATTGTTAGTTATAAAATAGCATTTAATGCCTTGTCGTACCTTTTTCCAATAGAAGTGATAAGTAATATGCCTAATCTGGACCCTTTAGCACTTGAAAAGCAGTTTGTGTATTGATCACGCCCAACTATGCCTTATAAAAAACAAGCGGTTATTGCAAATATAATCTGGTTTTTAAGTCCGGGGTCGAATCCTCAGGGAACTAACCTATATATCACAACTCTTAGTGATGCTAATACAAGCTCAAACAATTTTCGGATGTAAGATTTTTGTAAATAAATATTGGGTTTTGTTTAACTAAAGTAAAATGATATTAAGACTAACAATATTCTAAATCAAAGATAATTCAATGGTAAAAATATCTAGGGTATTGATTTCCCCAATTGCTAGTTTAAGTCTTAACTCTTTTTCTATAATCTCGTCGTAATACTCTATGAGGTTTATGAGCTATGGGTTACCGCAATTATCTCTCGATCAACTATGATAATTTACTAGAGCATTCTTTGAACTACTCTAGCTGATAATTTATGCAGCTCTGAATTATCCCACAAAAGTTTTGTTATCTCTAACCCCACTTTTAAGTTCAAGTAATGAATCTTTTCAATTACCCAAAAGTGGTGTTGTTCAACAGCAATCTAACCGTGTATTCTTTCTCAAGCAACACAAGGCAATTAGACACGATTAATCAAGGAACCGTTCAATTAATCACCATACAAAACATAGTTGAACATTCATATAATAAACTCAGCTCGATTATAACAAAATTGAGTCAAAACTTCATCTAACAATTGGTTCCATCAACTCTAGATTAAATGTTTATCTACTCATAGTAAAGCAAGAATAAACCATAAAATTATTCATAATTCACAAAATAATGATAACAAGAAGAAGAATGAAAACTCTAATGGTGTCTTGATCTTCTCATACTTGTTTTTGCCTCCAATTCAGTCTAAAAACAAGCTTAACCTTCACTTGGGCGAGTTGGTTGAGTTTATATAGGGTTAGGATAAGTTTCCCACGATTTACACTTTGGCCCTAAAACTTCTTGGATTTCTCCAAATCGACCGCGGTCGCGGCACGATCGCGGTCATTTCCAAACATTCTATTTTTTGCCTTATTTCACGACGTTCCAGTCGCGGTTGCGGTGGGCTGTTGCCCAATTTTTCTTCACCTTTTCTTGCTCGTTTTCATCCGGGCTCTTCTCGATTGGCCTTGTATCTACATCTTTGACCTCAAAACACTCTATATCCTCCTCTAACTCGAAGTAGTTCCTGCAAAGCATAAAAACCTCAATTAGAGCATTTTATTATCATTTAGCACTTAAAACATCAATAAAGTATGGTTAACTTAGAGCATAAATAGCATCTACGTCGTATAATATAGGCTACTATCATGTAGAGGGTCCAAAGTTCAGTTCTACTTCAGAAGCTATAATAACTTCTTTTTCAGCCTCCGAGAGCATACCCACACTAAAGTCAGCGACAAAGTGGACTAGGACTTGTAAGTTGATAGTTGTGCAAGGTTGATACATTATATCGAATGCGCTTAGTTTGACTACCCATTTGGCAAGCCGTCTGGAGCGTTCTGGCTTATGAAGAATATTCACCAATGGGAAGGTGGTCACCACAAAAATCAGGTGGCACTAAAAGTAAGGCCATAGTTTTTGGGAGTCCATTATCAATGCTAAGCTAACTTTTCTAGGTGAGGATACCTAATTTTGGCATCTATAAATGTCTTACTAACATAATAGATTGGACATTCTGTACTTTTATCCTCTCGTACCAATATAGCACTTACAGTAGCTTCTCATACAGCTGAATACACTAGCAGTTGCTCTCCTAGATAAGGCTTGGACAAGAGTGGAGGGTTGAATAGGTACTTCTTTAGGTCCCATAGTGCCTATTAACACTCGGTGAGTCCATTCAAAGTCTTTGTTATTCTTTAGGGGTGCAAAGGATTTATGGCATTATTTTGACAAATGGAATATGAATTGGTCGGGAACTATTATTCGGTTAGTCAACCTCTTCACCTCTTTCTACTTCGTTAACACTTTCGGGATTTTCTCAATAGCTTTATTTATGCAGGATAGCTTCTATTTCTCTATTTGAGACTTGGAAACCAAGAACCTTATCTGAGCCTACTCCAAAGGTGCATTTCTCTGAGTTTAGCTTCATGTTGTATATTCGGAGGATGGAAAATACTTCCTATAGGTGATCTAAATGACCATCTGCTTGGATTAATTTTACCAGCATACCGAAAATGTTGACTTCCATGGACTTCCACATATGATCTATGAATCTTTGGCTGACGAACATTTGATATGTTGACCCCTTGTTCTTTAACCCGAACGGCATGACATTGTAGCAATATATTCCCCGGTCAGTTATGAAGAAGGTTTTATCCTGATCCCTCGGGTCCATTTTTATTTGGTTATATCCAGAGTATGTATCCAAAAACTCAGCAATACGGGTCAAGTAGTAAAATCTATTAGTTGATCAATTTTTGGCACGGGAAAAGAATCTTTAGGACATGCCTTGTTGAGGTATTTGTAGTCCACGCATGCCCTTAATTTGACTTTTTTCTTGGGAACTACCACGATATTGTCTAACCAATCCAAATATTTTATCTCTCGGATGAACCCATTGTTTAGCGATTTGGCTACTTCTTCCTCTATGAATTTATTCATTATGGACCTAATGTTTCTCTTCTTTTGTTTAATCGATCAGCAATTAGGATAAACATTAAACTGATGAGTCATTACCTCTAATGGAATCCTATTCATCTTTGCATTTCACAAAGCAAAACAATTGAAGTTATCAAGCAAAACAAATCGAAGTTATCTATTTTGGGGTCAGCCCCGAACTAATGTAGACTTTCCTTTCCGGCCAATGGAAGAAACTAATCGCTTCATCTAACTCTTTAGTAGTTGAATCGATGACACTGGTCTTATTCGGTTCGATGATTCAATCATCGGGGACCGACTCGACTAGCTTAGAAACATGTTGTTGTAATTGCTATTTGTCTTCTTCCGTCTTTGGGATGGTATTGACATCTGGAATTAAATTAACTTTTCAGGTCATTCTCTATTCTCTACGGATTTCTCTAATTCCCTAGGGTAAATTAAATTTTATTACTTGTGTAAAGTTGATGATACTACATCCATATCATGTATCTATGGTCTCCCCAGGATGGCATTGAAGACAATGTTCCCTACCATGACTTGGAATGAGATCTCTTGTGTTACACCTTTTGCGAAGGTCCTCAGGGTGATCTCCCCTTGGTCGTCTCCTAGAATTATTGAATTCGGAGAGTAATAATGCTTTTGGGATAATCTGATCCACCAAGTTGTATCTCCTTAATCACTTGCATTTAGATGATGCTGGTCAAGCTACCTGGATCAACCAAGACACGTCTAACATCAGTGTAAACTATTTTTAAAGTAATTACTAATCAATCGTTGTATGGCATGATCAACCCATCTACTTCTTCGTCACTGAAAGAGATTTCTTCTCTAGTCAGGGTATGTTGAGTACACTTCTCACAGGTGATGGATACCTTTGAAAGCTTCTTCGAGGCTGTTATGTAACACCGTTCATGCTTCACGCCTCCAAATATAACATTGACCACTCGCTTCATTAACGGAGCCCAAGGCGGTCCTTCCTTTCTCATATTCTTCATATATAACTGCTTTTCTTTCTCACTATTGAGTTTGGTAAGGTATCCCTATTTGATAATTCGATCAACCTTAATTTGTAGGACTCTACAATCAATAGCCCTATGACCATGATCATTATGGAATTTACATCAGAATTCCTGGCTTCGTTTGTCTGGGTTTGCTCTTATTTCCTTTGGCTATCTCACTTTGTGCCCCATGTCTTTGAGAACCGCCACAAATTCAGTGGTGCTAGCGTTAAACATGTAGTCGGCCAGTTTTGGCTGAAGATGATAGTCACTAACTTTTTATGTTTCTAGCTTCTTTCCTGCTCGATAGGGTACCATGTCATTCCTCCATTCAGAGTTACTTTCATCTCGTCCTGATCTTGGCTTTCAGTTGATTTCCCTATCCATGGGTCTGGAGTAAGGTTTATAACCGGATAGAATCTCTATGCTTGGGCACATCTCATCTACGAACTACTTCGGACTGATGGTTATACCCGGTCATTTTCATTGCTTCGAATCCTAGAAGTGCTGAGATATCATCTTATGTTCGAAGTTTAGTGTTGTATGTGTGACACACATTAATCCATGTTTTGACTGGGGACTCTTTTAGGCTTTCTTTCAATTACTTTGAAGCTTTGAAACTGTTAGTGTTCAAGTTTCTTGTGAAATAACGACGACCCAATTGTCCGGAACTTCAGGAAGTAGCATTCTCTCTTTTTGAATCGGTCGGTAAAATCTCGAAGTGACTTTGTTCTTCATTGTAAGACTTTTAAGATGTCCTCCACCTGCTTCTCTACCTTCTGGCACCGGAGTATGCTTTGATGAAAGCACTTGCAATCAACAAAATAACTAATAGAATATTCTATAAGCGGGAATATCAGGTTATAGCTCCTTTTGTCAGGGTTTCTTTGAACTTCTTGACGAGTGCTGATCTGATTTCATCCTTTGTGAGGTCATTCTCCTTGATCCCCATCATGTAAGCCAAGACTTCATGGCATAGTTCCTAAGTTTCATCGTATTTTAGGATATCCTGCATTTTGAATTTCACAGGGATCAACAATGGGACCACACTTGTTTTTACGATTGTTGAGAGTACCTGCTTGTTGATTCATTTTAAAATTGGCGGGACCCCTTGGATTTGTTCAATTCTCTCATTTGTTCTTTAATGTGTTATTGCAGGGTTAGTATTAAATTCTGTAGTTCAGCCTTTTCAGACATACTTAACCCTCTAGCTTTAGAATTATCAGTAACTCCGAAAGCCTTAAGCAATGAGTTAGGGGTAACCATGATAGACATAAGCCACTCCCATATGCGAGGTTGGCATATTATTCCGGTTGTTGCTTTCCGTCAATGTATTAAATGTCATGCTTATTTAGGCATTTGAACTCTGGTGTTGAGCCACAAAGGACTTTAAGGTTTCCTCTAAACTGGGTTGATCCAATGAATCCCCTTGAGGCATATCCCTCGGGGAATCCAATGGCCAGGATTTTTCGCTCTATTCGGCGAAGATGTAGGTTGACAAGTCCATATAGGAGGGCAAGTCCTTGTGTTGCGATGCGTCCTTACTAGGTGTTGCTCCTTTACTGGAGGATACTTCTTTGCTATACAGTATCTCCTATCCGTAGGTAGGACCATCTTTCCCTAGGGATTCACGGAGTCCCGCGGTTGCCCACTAGGTTGTGGTGACTTGCTCTAATCAGTTGGCTGAACTGTAATGACCCAATCGGTTGATTTGAATTTTAGCATCTTTTTATATCATTTGAGACTTCCCATAGGTTCATTTGATATTTTATGACTATCGGCTATGAGTTATTTTGATCCTAAGTGGTTTAAAAATGATTTGGAACACTGAGTCCCTAAATGGAAGCTTTAAGTTGGAAGAGGTGGTCAAGGTTAGACTTTTGGATAAATTGACTCGGAATAGTAATTTGAGGGTTTCAACATGTTTGTATGAAGATTTTGTACTTTGACATATTTTTGGATTTGGTGTTGGAGGTACCTAAAAGAATTCGACACCATTTGTCAAAACTTGACAATTTGAAAAACTTAAGAGTTCATAAGTTTGACCAAGAGTTGACTTTGATGCTATTGGACTATGATTGGTGGTCTGAGACTTTGGATAGGTCTACATACTTGAATGAAAGTTTGTTCAAAGTTTGGAAGTAATCTGAAGTGTCTAAGTTTGATTCGGACACGCATTTGAAAGAATGAAGCTTAAGAACATAAGAAAAATTATATTCGGTGAGGCTCGATTCTTTGTTGTAATGTTCATGTGGGTGTTTTGAGCCTTTGAACAAGTCCATAGAGGTTATTTGGACTTGTAGGAATGATTGGGTGGAGTCCCAATGGGTTCCGCGAGTTTCGAGCATTTGGAGCAAGTTCTGAAAATATTTAGTTGCTGAAACAGAAATTTTCCGCAGATGACTTGGCTTCAAAAGAGCAGTTATCCCAATATATAAATAATTTTGGGGTGAGATTTAAATGCGATTGTAGAACTTTGAGTCTAGTTTCTCGTGGTTCAATTTGTTTGTCATTCTGACTTTTGTATAAGGAGTTATGGTCATTTTACTAGAAGGGTATCACGGGAGATATTTTAACTGTTTTGATCTCCGACCATTATGCAGCCAACGAAGCTATTATGCAGCCCACAAAGCTATTATGCAGCCATCTCGGCACTCTTTTAACAGCTACTTCAGGCTGCTATTTAAGGCCGAGTCTTCTCATTTTTATTTTATTTTCCTACGTTTGGAGCTTATTTTGAGAGGTTTAAGGCTAGGGTTTTACTTACAAGCTTGGGGTAAGTGATTCTAGCCTAAATCTATGGTTTAAACATGAATTTATCACTAGATTTACCATCAAAACATGGAGTACAAGAGAAATTTGGAGTTTTTCTACAACTTAAGAGGGTTTGGGGGGTTTTAACATCGATTTGGACTCGAATTTAGAATCTAGTCACATATTTGGATGGGTCATCAGGATTTGATCTTTAACTCATTTTTACCAAGTGGGCCAAGGTTGACTTTTTAAGAATTGATTAAATATTAAAGCTTTATCGTTTGGGGTGGATTTCTATATCTTTATTTGACCTTATTGGGTATTATTTAACTAGATTTGAATCGGTTGGAGGTATTTCTAAAGGAAAGACGATTTTGGAAGATTAGTTTGGCTTGCAAAAGTAAGTATCTTGCTTAACCTCAACTTGAAGGAATATTTTTCTAAATATTAAATTATTTGCTATAAGTTATGTGATTTGGGGTGACGCATATGCGAGGCGATATGCGTATATGTAGGTATCAAGGTTATACCATATTATGGGTAGATTTTAGGCTCCTTTATGCCTTGAATAGACATGTATTTTTCTTGACACATGATTTATTTGATTTGATGACTGCATGGGCACAATCATTCGTGCTAGAGATCACATTTTAACTTATGATGTCTTATTTGAGCCCGATGGACTATTTTTTAGCTTGTTAATCTTCTTGATTTGACGTAGTCACATGTTAAATTATGAACATACATTCACACATGTTATTCTTGTGATATGCCTTAAACTGTTTTATGACTATTTGAGCTTCCTTATTCGTGTTATAAATCATGTTGAGACTTTTGATGCTTATTTGAACATGATGATTATTTGGATGACGGGTTACATGTTGGGATCGTAGTCATACGTTACACATAGGCACACATCATGCCTAGAGATCATTTCTTGTATACTTGCATACATCCCTGCATATGGTCCTCTTATATGGATTGAAATTATGGTACGTGAGCAGTTCATATAGTTGAGATGATTATGGCATGAGGTTTGGATCATGTGGTTACTGTGATATTGATATTGAGTATGGCATATCAGTTGTCCGTACAGATTGGTATTGTTAAGGCACATAAGCTTTTCGTGCGAGTGATATTATTATTGGTATGTGAGTTGTTCATGCAACACATGTGTTGTTTGTGCAACGATTGGATATAGATCCATCCCTCTAGAGTCGGGTGATCACTCGTTGTACCATGGGCCCTTTGAGTATTGTGTGTGTATGTGTGTGTGTTAGTGTTAATTCTGTAAAAAGGATTGGGTCTTGAGCATGCATTAACATCCTAGAATCGTTTATAAACATTCATACGTTATCACTGGCATATGTACATTCATGCATCTTCGGTATGCATGGAATTGTAAGCGGATTTCTTGACACTTGTGGAGAGTCGGATTTAATATATATGTTGAGACATTATCATGCATTAACGCTTAGACTCGTGATAGACCATTCATATAAATGCTATTTAGGATTTGTGAGAAAATGAAACATGCATAGTCCCTTTTGTGATCATGTAGAAGTACTTGAATAAAACATACTTGATGCAAATTGTATTGATATATGAATTTGGTGTATTTGTACATGTTTGATTTGGTTATTTGAAATGCCTATTGCCTTCTCCTCAATTTGTGTACCTTATTATTGATACATGTTATTTCTTTGGTTGTTTCATGGATATTCCTCTGTTATTATACATGTTATTGAGTTGCACATATTATATAAAGTGAGTGTCTTTTGATTAAACATAGTCATGACTTCGTTGAGGTTAGTTTTGATACATACTAAGTACATGGGGTCAGTTGTACTCATACTACACTTATGCACCTTGCGTGCAGATGTTGCAGTTGAGATGTTACGGAAAACGAAGTTTAGCTTTGAAGATATACTAGTGTTCCAGTTGCAAGCTACCATATTTTTCATGGTAGTTTAAGACTTGTACTTATTTGTGTATATTCAAATAGATGTTGTATTTTCTTTGTACAGAAGTTAAGAATCTAAATCTTAGTGGTTCATGACTTGTACTACCAGTCTTTAGGATAGTTGTAGTGATTTTTGCATTCTTATTTTACTATCCATTTGATGAATTTTCATTTATGTTATATGCTTCTTGTTGTACCTAGCGGGTTGTGTTAGGTACCATCACGATATTGATAACATTTTGGATCAAGACATGAACGTTCTTTCCAGTCATTCTGAGTTACAAAATAGAAAGGAAATTAATATATAAATGAGAAGCAAACCCCGTAATGAGAACAAACAATCAGAACTCTAAGTCAAATGCTCAATTGCTAGAGTCCCACTATGGACACCAAACTGTTTAACTAAAAAATAGTTTTAGGGTAAAATGATTTACTTTATATTTAATGAGTTCACTAGTAGTCGGTTTGAATCAAAGCTCAGTCGAATGGATCGTAGAATTAGGCTAAATAAGATGTAAATAAATAAGCAAAAGAAAGAATGATCTTATTGAGCTTTATTATGAGCCACAATGCTTGCAAAGTAAAGAGAGCAAAAATACAATAGCCTTTAGTAATAAGTAAGTTCAATCGTATCTCAATGGGTACAAGTAAGGGGATTGGAGTATATTTATAGCCCAAGTCTAATGTTCACATGCCCATCCCCATTTTTGCACGTCACTCTAAGTAGTTTGTATCTACCAGATACTCTCCGATTGTGGGAGGAGTATCTGGCGTAATGGATATGAGTGGATCCTAATATTTTGGGGATGGTTTAGAACCAAGTCAGATCCCGAGCTATTACTTCACCGATGGATCCCTAGAACCATCTTCGGTGTACTTCACTAGGATATGCCTCTCATCTCTCCCGGAAGGAGTTATCGGGTCAGAGCACTTCTTGCAAGGATAGAGTTCCGCTACCGTTTTATCCCCAAGTAAAAACCTATTCCACGTGTCGTCGTGATATCTATCCGCGTGTCAAAGTCGAATTTTACCAATACACTACCGTTGATAGAGTTATATGTTTAGATAGAATAATTTAAAAAATATTTATTTACCGTGGAAAAAGTTTTTAAAGTTTAATCCATTTTGTGCAGTCAAATGAATTTCTTTTCTGATTTAAATTAATATCAAAAATGTAAGTAAGTAATGTTCGGGAAACTTACAGAAATGTCCCAAATAAATCTCAACTTACCAATCTCTAGCCATTAGTCATAGACTTACCAAAATTAGCCAACAAAAATTGAAAAACCAAATAATAAGGTTCTTTCTATCAAAGAATCACATGCAAAATATCCTTCCATATTTTAAGCGTGATTAGAAATTTTAGATACAAGACGGAAAGGAAATTTCATGGACGGGGTAGCAAATAAGGTGATGAAATACAAAAATCTATACAATATTCCAAAAATCTAAACAAAAGGGAATTTTTTCAATGAGTATAGTTGAAATTCATTGAAAATATATAGATAAGTCAATATACAAAATTTGAGGAAGATTGGAGGTGATTTGGATTGATTTTGTATCAAAATTCGTAACTAAATCGAGTTCAAAAAAGTCTTCTGCGACACATGTATCACACATGTATCTCACACACAGGTATACATGGATATACATATGATACACAATTGATACAAATATGATACATATGTGATACACAAATAATACACAGTGTGATACACATATCATTTTTTTTCATGTTCAACTTTTACTTCGAATATTCAATTCAAACCACCTCAATACTTCACCAACCATCCCAAAACTGAGATTCAAGCTCCTTAAGTTGTGCCCAATCTATTCTAATAATACCCACTCAAAACAAAGCAAAAATTTGATATTTTTTTGCTACAAATAGCTAATTGGCTAATTTGGCTAATATTAGTAATATTTTATCAATTGGCCAACTTTTGTAATTAGCTACTTATAAATGAACATAGCTGGTAATTTCCCAATGTTCTTCCCATACTCTAAATATTTGTCTTCGAACATATTTTTTACTCCTCCGCATATATCTATATATTTAATCCATCACTATTTTATAAATTAAAATCAACATACGAGTTGTTAGTACTTTATCTTTTTATTTACGAAGAGCTTAAGATTATTTAGTATACTCTTAATAACTATGAAATCTATTTAAAGTACTTAAAAATAATAAGAGTAATAAAAATGAGATAAGAGTATATCATATTTCCTAGAGTTAATAAAAAGTTTATTAATATACTCTCCTGTTATTAGGATCCATAAAATCTTTGGAGTCCAAATATAATAAGTTGATTACACATCAGCACAGTGGATGCAGTTCAGATTCCATGCATACTTTTTAGGAAGAGTAAAATTAGAGAAATAGAGTTTGTTCAATTTTTAACTGCTAATAATATCCCCGGGAGATCCATTGAAACCTTTATAGAAGCATATAATTGGAATGTTGTAATTTATGTATAGTATGTAATTTATTTAATTTGGAATAACATGAATGTATTAGTTCATGTTTCAACGAATATAATTGGGCAACTCCAAATGTGTTTAATAGAAAGGAGTATTATTTAAAACTAAGTTATTTTTAATACCTAATAAATTTAGTATCTACATATAGTTAGTTATAGATAGTGTTTAAAGATATAATTTAGTATGATTAATTTCTTTTATATTCACCGCGCATAGCACGAGGAGGTATACTAGGAAGATTATGGATACCATTAGAATTGGTAATTTTTAAAAGTTTGCTAGAAGTAGGAGTAAATATGATCAGATACTATTACAGTAAGGATAAATTTGAGTGAATAGTATAATTGAGAATAAATGTAAATAATATTCTAAAGTAGAAAAATGTATTTGACAGCTAAAAAAGAAGCTAAAGTTAAGATTAGCTTCTGCAGATAAGATAAAGAATCCCGCATTTGGCTTTACTTTAGGAGAACTCCACGTATAATTTGGTATTTGTGTATTTATACATTTAACAATTCTACTTTTTTTACGTAAGAAATCTAAAATTTTGGCTAAAACAGCCGTAAATTGTTTCCCATTTTTGCGCAGACTTTTGAAAATAAGGGAGTCATACTCATGGTTGAGGCAAAAGATGATAAAAACTGCAACTGTAATCCACTTATGACGGATCAAGAAATTGAATTTCAATTATTTATGGAAACATATCAATCGGTCGAACCCGTTTGACAAGCTTAAAGTTTAAGAATAAGTTTTTAAAATTTGTAGTCGTGAACATGTCATTATGCCATTTCTGTATTTATGAGGTAAATGTAAAATAGAAAAGTTAAAATTCAATTAATTTCAGGTATTAAAATAGATCATCCTTTTTAACGTGCTAGGGCAAGTAACACCTTTTACTGTCAATTATAAAAAGTCGCCTCTAATTAATTAGTATCTTTTAAGGTTAAGTAACCTGATTATGCTGAAAATTTTTATAAGATTAAAGCATAGAACTTAAATTCCTACAGAAAAGAAATTGACGTCAAACTTCTAAGAATGATTTGCGCAATCAACTGAACTAAGATTTTAGACCTCAATTATAACCCTTTGCCTAGAAAAGTCGAGGGGAGAAAAAGTTGTATACATTTTAAATATGGCCCCAATTTACAACAAACAATGGTTAATAAAACTAGCCCATTCCATTCACACACTAAACTTCCTAATTCTACAACTCAAAAGGGAAGTCAATGAGCTATTTGATTCCCAAAAAGCAGAGCCAAACATCTGTTCACCAAACCAAAATCAGCAAACTATATAGATGAAAGGTCCTCATATACAGTCTTAATACCTGGCCTCTCCGATACAGAGCGTATGCACCGTAGAGCTATTGCAAGAACCTCCTTCATTTGCTTCTCCATTACTTGATTTCCCATCTCAGCTGACAATGCATTATCAAAACAATCCGACCCTCGACCTTCTGCCACCTTCAACCTTACCCAGTCGGTCAAGTCCACTCCCCCATCTTCACCTGAAACCACATCACCTGCACATTTCCCAGTCATGAGCTCCAACAAAATGACTCCAAACGCATATACATCTGATTTGAAGGAAGGCAGTGGTTTCTTGGATGCGGCCAACTCTGGTGCGCGGTAACCCAACACTCCAGCATCAAGAATCTGTTCTATTGTCCCTGCCTGAGTCATAAGGCGGTGAAGGCAGTAATCAGCAACTCGTGCATTAAGATCAGGGCCATCCAACAAGACGTTGGAAGCTTTAAGGTTTCCATGCGGAACCTCGCGGTCAAAATGGAGATAATTCAGGCCACGCGCAATATCAACTGATATTTTGAGTCTTAGGGGCCACGTTAGGGGTGGACCTTTTCTTCCAGGACGATCTGCAAAGGCACCGTACATTAAAGATGTATATTAAACAACAACAACATACCCTATGTAATCCCACAAAGTGGGATGTATATTTAGAAACCATAAACTATGCAAAACTAAAAACAATAAATTGTCACCAGGACAAAATTATATGTTTGTCTTTTTAAGTAAATTCATTAATGTGGGGAAAAAAATATCTTGTATACGAGAAGCATACCAAGCAGTAGTGAACCTACAACAAAGTTATCTGTTTCTAAAGGGATCATATGAAAAGTTAAATCTTTTTTTTATGATTTACATAAGCAAAAATTGTATGTCATTCTAGGTAATCTCCACCAAACTAATCCAAGAAACAGAAAGTAGTCTCTACCAACCATGAATCAGAAAACAGACAATATATTTCTACCAATTAAAATCTTGGAAATTAGGAATTCAGTTAAAAGAAAAGTTGTATGTGCGATTAAACACAAAATATCAAAGCTCCAAATTTAGCATAATTTGAAAAGATAACTCTGTCTTAGAGAAAAATCGAAGTTTCTTTTTTTTATCCACCAAGAAAAAATGAAATTTCATGAAGAGTTATTTATGGCGCCTTGCCATTAAAAGAACAGCAATAACCCGGTGAAACAGACACGTTGAGCAGGTAGAAACACCAATACTGACAGTGCTTTCCTGTGTTTCATGCCAATGCAGACTGAAAAGTTTATGCACCACAAGAACTGTCAAAAATTATCAGACTAACAAATTGTTTGCCATGAAATACAAAAGGGAAATCAAAGAAATATCAAAGATGCAAAGGCTAAAAGCATGTTGTGACTTATATATGTTATAGCTAACCACATGCATAAGACGAGCTGGAAAGTGGAATGACAGAAGATAAGGCTTACCATAGAGAAAACTTGCTAGACTTCCAGGAGATATGTAATCTGAAAGAATAAGCTTCTCATGTTGTGTGGGACCCCAGTAATAACCTCTTAATCCTACCACATTTGGATGCCTAATATTTGCAAACTTTTTTGCCTCCTTCGTGAAATCCTTTCTCTGTTTTGCCACCCCTTCTCTCAGCCATTTCACAGTCAAGAGCAACCCGTTATCCAGTGTTGCCCTGTAAGACGTCCCATGGCTGCTTCTGCCCAAGACTTCAGCTGGGGCCCGAGATAGTTCCTCGGCTGTAAAAGAGATTGTATCATCGAGGAAGTACAGCTCTCCTCCCAGACTATCTGGAGATCTCACATCCAATCTTGGAAGGCTTTCTGCGGTATATGAATCACCGGACTCTGGTGACCAAGTGAAATGACTGGCTTTTGAAGGGGAGAAACCAGTTATAGCTGTCATTTTCTCATCAGGACTAATTATTTCTGATGATGATGCTTTCCGTGAAGTCGCAACATCTTGTGCTGAAACTACACGACCACCAGCACCTTCTCTACTGCTAAAAGCAGAAGGAGTTGATTGAGCTTGACGCCGGACATCTTTGTCCGTAACCTGTGCCTGAGGCTTCCTTGGTGCCCGTAAGTATATAAACATGGCGAGCAAGATTACAATAACAAGAACAACCACACAAGCAACTATTATCACCACTTTGATAATAGTTTTAAGTTGCTTGTTCCTATGATTTTCTGTTGAAGCTTGACCAGATCCCGACGGAGGATTTGGAAATTGAAGCTCGAAGTTGCCTGGGTAGAAAGATGACAAGGGAAATTTTCTCAAATTATCAGGGACAACACCAGAGAAGTCATTGAGCGATGCATTTAAGCTTTGGAGGCTGTTTGGAAGGTTCTTTGGCAGTGGACCAGTGAAATGATTCTCTGAAATGTCTAAAGAAGTAAGAGAACTAACATTACCCATGGAAGTTGGTATAGATCCAGACAAATTATTTCCTGCTATATCAAGTACTTGAAGGGCAGTCAACGACCCAAAACCATCAGGAAAATAACCACCAAACTGATTATGAGAAAGATCAAGAACACGAAGCTTAGGAGTACTAGCCGAAGGAGAAAAATCAATGCTTCCAACAAGTGCATTGTTTTGTAGGTGAAGTTCTTCAATAGTTGGCAAAGTTAGTAGAGAAGTAAGAAGAGGCCCATCCAACTGGTTGAAACTGAGATCAAGGACTGTGGTCTTAGGAAACTGTGTGATAACTTTTGGGAGAGTTCCAATTAGGGTATTGTGTGAAAGGTTGAGGTGATATAAACGCAGAAACTGAGCTGTAACCTCAGGGATGTTTCCACTCAAACGGTTATGGCTGAGGTCAAGATATTCAATATTCCCCCATTTCAGCATTCTAGTTAGATTACCTTCGAACTGATTATTCGAGAGATCAAGCACCGCAGAACTTCCAGTCACGAAGGGAAGTTCACCAGAGAGAGCATTAGAGGATAAGTTAAGGGTGCGCAATGTTGTCGATGTTATCATGCTTATTGACCCTACAAAATTAAGAGATAGTGAAAACAGTAAACAAATTGTTCTAACGGCAACTAGCAATAGAAACAACAAGAGGATTTGAAAATTCATGTAATCTGAAATTTACCTGTGAGGTTGTTTCCACTTAAATCCAACTCGGTGAGAACCAATGCATCTCCTTTCAAAAGATCATTGGGGATAAATCCAGAAAACCGATTGTTGCCAAGTTTAAGGACCTGAAGATCATAAACAAAGTTGAAACTAGGTAATTCCCCTGACAGCTGATTGTAGCTCAAATCCAGAACATTCATGTTCCCAAATATCTGAGCCTCATTGACAAGTGAGCCAGTAAGCTGATTATGGCTAAGATTTAAATACTTGACCGACTCAGATATCCCTGGCAGAAATTTCTGCTGCTGAGAAGCAGAATTCACTATTAAGTTTCCACTCAAGTCAACATGGGTTGCAGTTGTAAGCAGCAAGAGTTGTGGATCCAAATTGCCATCTAGCATGTTTCCGTGCAAGTCAAGCACTTCAAGATTTTCCATCATCTCAAATCCTTTAGGAATTTTCTTTGTGAATCCATTAACAGATAGATTAAGGTATACCAAGCCTATCAATTTCATCAAAGATGAAGGTAGCGGCCCAGAAAAAGAATTGTGACTCAAGTCCAAAGATTGGATTGATATGAGCCCTGAAATTGTGTCCGGTATTGGACCGGAAAAGTTATTACCAGCTAACGACAAATTCTTTAAGCTCCCTAGTTTTCCAACATCTGGCGGTAAAGAGGAGGCGAATAGATTACCCGACAGATCAAGATACTCAAGGCTCTTGAAGCTATCTATGTTGTTAGGAATTTTTCCAGCAATTGAATTGTTTGCCATTGAGAGCTTCACAAGCATTGTGAGGTTAGCAAACACACTCAAATCTACATCAGCAAATAAGCCCAAGTTGTCAAGGACAACTGCTGCAACATTACCACCATTACACATTATCCCATTCCAAGATGAAGGGCATCCATTGAAATCAATGGATTCCTCATTCCAAGATTCAAGCACAAACCCTGTTGGATCATGCTCTATACCTTTCTTAAACTCAAGCAGTGCTAATATGTCCTGGGATGGAAGCTGCCCCATTGCAGAGCCAAAATAAAGAACAAAAAACATCAAGAACTTAATTGAAAGCTTCATTCTACCACCACAAGCAGCTTCAGTGTCTAAGAAATATTCTAATTTCCAAATACAACTTTCCCTCAACAAGATATCAATGCCACTACTCCTACCACTAAGCTTCAGCTAAAAACAACACAAAAAAAAAAAAAAAAACAGTACCCAAATCAGCAATTATCCTCCTTCAACTTAAGAAAAACCCCAGAACCAACTTTGTATTAAAGAGTGACAAAGATTCAAGAAAAGCACACTTCTAAGCAAAAGATGAATATTTTAGCAACAGAAGCTGAACAGAGGCAATGAATGAGAGAAACAATGTACTTTGAAAGATCTAAGAGATAAGGAAAAAACTGAGCATTTTTCTTACCAAACAGCAAACAGCATTTGCCACCAAAAATTGAAAGCAGTCCCTATCAAAGATTCAAGCTTTACAGCATGTTAATTCTTCTACTAGTAAAGGTTACAGCTTTGAAACAATCTGACACCTAAGATTTGCTTACATATACTACTAACTTTTCTTTTCTTTCTTGTTTGCATTTAAGCTGGCATTAAATACAAGAAAATGGAATGGACCCAGAAAGGTTTTGGCCTTTAGACAACTTGATAAGTTCACAAAAAAAATGAACTTCAAGAAAAGACCAAAAACCCTTCTTCCCACTGGTAAAAAGAACCCCACTAGTAAAACCCTATTCTGTTTTTCAGACAATATATATATATGTCTCAAAAACCCAGAATGGCATTGGTAGTGACACTCTGCTTTTGTCTCAACATTGATATATTTCTCTCTCTTACAACTTTCCCCGAGTCCGGAACCAAAATGTTATTTTTTTGGACTCAAACTACACAAATAGATGGTAAAAAAAAATTAATTTTTTTATATATAGTGTCATAATATCTGGCGCTATATACTAACAGTAACGGAACCGTTAATGTATAGCGCCAGATATTGTGGCGCTATATTTTAAAAGCTGACATGGTCAAGTATAGCGTCACAATACCTGGCGCTATATATACATCATTAATGTATAGCGCCAGGTATAGTGGCGCTATACATAGATTTTTTATACCCCTCCGTCTTCTTCTACAATTTATCCATCCACCATTATTTTAAAACTCTTCCCCTCTTCTTGGTCCTCGCCGTTTCTGCCATTTTCTTTATAAAAAAAAATGGGTCCCCCCGACACATAAAACTCGAAGAAAAAGGGTTCCACATTCGAGTAGAGTTTCGTGCTATTGTTGATTCACAATTCCGGAGTCAAAATTTCAATCTTTTTGCTTTGCCAAAATTCTAAATCGAGGTATTTCGATTTATTTTAAGTTGAAACATTTATAATAATGTATATTATTTGATTTGTATGTGTTCTATTTCGGTTTGTGTTTTTTTTTCGAAACTAGCATGTTAAATTTATCCGGATTTAATATTAGTGTTTTCTAAAAAAATATAAATTAGTAAAATAAATTTGTTTGTTAATATCCTAATTTATACATATGTTTTTTCATTCTGTTTGTATTTTATTTGCAATTAAATTTATTTGTTGTTTATGATTAGTTTAGATTATTTTTTAGCGTAGTAAAATCCAGACTTTTTTAGCGTAGTAAAACGTAGACCCTTATAGCGTAGTAAAATTTAGAGCCTTGTAGCGTAGTAATGTGTAGTATTTTAGCTTAGAATTCCTTTTGTTTAAGTATCTTATACTGGTAGTTGAAAATGCAAACTTTGTACAATTAAGTTAATAATTGTATCAACACACATAATTAGTAATTTGTACAATTAAGTTATTAAAAAATATGAATTTAAATTATAATAAAAATACATTATTATATATATAATATATATATATATATATATATAATTTGTACAATTAAGTTATTAAAAATATGAATTTAAATTATAATAAAAACACATTATATATATATATATATATATATATATATATATATATATATATATATATATATATATATATATATATATAATTTTTACAATTAAGTTATTATAAAATATGAATTTAAATTATAATAAAAACACATTATTATTATTATATATATATATATATATATATATATAATTATATAATTTTTAAGTTATTAAAAAATAATAATTTAAATTATAATAAAAACACATAATTATATATATATATATATATATATATATATATATATATATATATATATAATTTGTACAATTAAGTTATTAAAAAATATGAATTTAAATTATAATAAAAACACATAATTATTAATGATAGTTTGATGTATATATATATATATATATATATATATATATATATAATTTGTACAATTAAGTTATTAAAAAATATGAGTTTAAATTATAATAAAAACACATAATTTATATATATATATATAATTTGTACAATTAAGTTATTAAAAAATAATAATTTAAATTATAATAAAAACACATAATTATATATATATATATATATATATATATATATATATATATATATATATATATATAATTTGTACAATTAAGTTATTAAAAAATATGAATTTAAATTATAATAAAAACACATAATTATTAATGATAGTTTGGTGTCACTGGTCCTCAAAATATCGAGCCCTGAACCCATATATATATATATATATATAAATATATATATATATATATATATATATATATATATATATATATATATATATATAATTTGTACAATTAAGTTATTAAAAATATGAATTTAAATTATAATAAAAACACATAATTATTAATGATAGTTTACAGTTGACGACATGGACGCGATTATACATCCCGGCCCCCCGACGTTGGATCTATTAGCCCTATAACCCCAGCATTGATCCGAGTATATATGGGACGGATAGTTGCTTCCGTTGACTTTCCGGGCTAGGAGAGTAGATCTATTGAGGGAGTTTTTGAGTCCTCCCCGCGTTCTACATCCCCACGTGGTCCATTACTTGGAGGAGATGGGATTTTATAGGATTATTAGGATTGGCCGGATACAGCTCGACTATGCTTTGATCATGGCCTTGATTGAGCGGTGGCGACCGGAGACGCACACTTTCCATTTGCCCATCGGCGAGGCCACCATCACACTCCAGGACGCTGAGATTTTATATGGCCTATCCGCTGATGGCTTGCCAGTTTTACTGCCTGCGACCATGAGATAATATTCGCGGTAGGCATATTGGGATATGCTGCACATGCTCACGGGTTTCATGCCGGAGGACGAGGCGGTAGCGTCTGGGTCCAGTCGTATACAGTTGGTCCCCATTAGAGACCACCTGGTGCAGATCCACCATACTATCACCGATGAGTCTGCAGAAGTGGATGTACAGCGATATACGAGGCTGTTGTTGCTCCTTCTATTTGGGGGGTCTTGTTCCCGAACACTTCGGGGAACCTAGTGAGCCTCCATTTTCTGCATCATATTGCCCGGTTCGAGGATACATCTTTGTACAGCCGGGGTGGTGTTGTCATCTCATATCTATACAGGCAGATGTGTCGGGCTTGCATCGACACACAGAGAGACGTTGGTGGCTTTCTGCCGCTTCTACAGGTGACAACATATTCAAATAATATGTCCATTAGTTACAATTCTACCAAGTTATAGTTAATCTTATATTTTATGTCAGCTTTGTATGTTAGGGTTGAGTCTGGGAGCGATTTCTGCAGTTTCAGCCACCTCTACCACAGCTACCGGCTAATGTAGAAATTCCGCAACTCCCTCTAGCCTGTAGGTGGGTTATGTGTCGTACTCTTGCACGAGAGTATGATGTCCATCATAATCTCCCCCTCTGCAGAGATGTGTTGGATCTGTTGGAAGACGCACAGGTGAATATCTAACTAAACTTACCTGTTATAGATTAACGTAGTGATGCGCATACTAACGGTTTGTGTTCTTATTTGATAGTTCATCTGGACGTCGTACACCGATGAGGTGATAGGTACCCTGCCAGCGTATTGCACATTTGGCCGACATATTTGGAGGGCTTCTGTCCCACACATATGCCTCGATATTGTCGAGCATCATGCCTTCGAGCGGGTATTTCGTCAGTTTGGCTTGCCGCAGCCTATACAGACTCCGCCTGCATGGCATGCTTTACATTATGAGAGGGATGATCGGTCCAGGGCAGACGACATATTTATGGCATGGCTTAACGAGCAGTTGGGTACCTGGGACAGGCGAGGGGATTTGACCCCACCTCCGCAGCACTTTCCTATTCCACGTTATATGGCATGGTACCGCACTGTTTCCCGACTTTTTATCGGGAACCCAGTTCATCAGGCATAATTTTATTTCATAAATCTTGCAACATAGATATAACAACTAATTATTACAACATCAACTCATGGGTAGTTAGGTACACTAGAAGAACACCCACCACGAGCTTGATTAGTTTTGCCACCCAAACGAACTGAAGGACATTTACGACGGTCGTGTCCTGTTTACGAGCATATACCCCATTTGCGCGCATAAACGGTGTCACTAACATCCATTTGGTTCCGTATACGTGTTCTCTTCTGCACCTGTCTTTTATGCAAATAGGACTTGTTACACACCATTTTAAATGGTTCCAGAGGCCAATAATGCTCAGCACCCACTGGCTGCAACTGGCCACTATATGTGTTTAGGTACTTGGAAACACTATATTGTTGATCAACATAGTTGGTCTCCGCATAACCAACACGTTGAAAACACTTGATGGCATGTGAGCAAGGTATGTGGTAGATGGACCATTTCCCACAGGAGCATAACCTTACAGATTCATTTACAGTATGTACATTATTACCCCGATTATTATGGATAGCGGTGCGAACTTCAAAAACACCTCTTTCGTTATCATACTGCAAAAATGAATGCCAATGTGCTCGCCGTCTGTATTTCTCAAATCTCTTCATAGGCACTGCATAAATTTAACACCCCTCTCCATCAATTCCGTTGCAGCTGCAGACCGTTAAACAAACCTCTCTGCCATCTGCTTGAACGACATCCGCACCATGGCTGTGACGGACAATCCTCTTGCCGACTTCAATAACCCGTTGAAGGACTATGACATGTTTGTAGTAAGAATTACCCATCGTCTGCCACCATCCGCATGCAACGTCCACTTTTCAGGGTCATGTCACATTAACCAACGATAGGCTGCCTCGTCTTCTTGCCTGATAGAATCCATATGCCTCCGGAATTTATGTTGTTGGTGGTCTGTTGCTGCCATCCACATCAAATCATGTAGATCCTTGTTGGGATGTGACTTCTGGAAATTGGCCTTAAAGTGCCTCACAGTAACGGTGGTATACATAAGGTTCTTGCCATGCAGGCAAGTTCTCCACAGAACTTAATATATCACCGTGCCGATCAGATATTAGACAAATACCTGAACGTTGTTTGACAACGTGCTCTTTCATGTGGTTCAAAAACAGTGTCCACGTCTCTGTGTTTTCATTGGCACAAACAGCAAAAGCTAGAGGAAATATCTGTCCATTAGCATCTACTGCCACTGCTATCAATAGCTTGATATCGTACTTTCCATAGACATGAGTTCTGTCTATGGATATTACTGGCCGACAATGCGAAAAACCATCAATTGCTGGCTTAAACGCCTAGAACACGTAATTGAATATGTATTCTGGCGTTCCCTGACTCTGCTCAAGCTTCTATTCAATAACTGTCCCGGGGTTAAAGTGCTGCAGTGCGGCCATGTACTTTGGCAGAGATGCAAATAACTTATCCCAATTACCGTAGATAATTTCAAACGCTCGTTTGCGCCCGAGAAATGCCTTTCTTTTCGTAATAGTATGGCCATATTCCTGGTGGACCGATGTAATGCACTCTTTGATTGTATACCTTATGAACGCTTCGATATGCGGAATAAGTACAAGAGAAATCAAGTCAATATCCAAGTTGAAGTGATTCCCGTTGAATGTGTTCATTTCGCATGTGTGGGTGGGAATGTATTTACCCACTTTCCACATACCTGTCTTCTTCTTGGTCGCACGCAACATCCAATTACATGGCCAAAATCACCTGCGGGAAACAACCTTGTATACCATCAGACTTGACTCCCATACCTGCATCTCACGACACTCTTTTACGTTGTGCATTTTACAAGCCCTGCTTAAGCGCGTTTTATCAAGAAAAAGCATCCCTTTTGCAAGCACCGTTGGTCTAGACTCATCCCACATTGTTGTTCGGATTTCATCAAAATCCCTTGTTAGAGCTTCCACATCCGGCACGGTTGGCAAGTTATCAATGTAAGGAATCTCCCTTGAATGAAACGGCACTTCGGACTCATACACTCTTCGTCTAGGGGGGTCTCTCTTCAAATCAGGTCCTTCCTCCTCATCCTGCTCATCACCATCCTCACGAAAAAAGGGTGTCTCGTCTCCGGATTCATCGGCATTGTTATCGTAATCACTGTTCTGTTCCTCACTCTGTGCATCTGCCAGATCCCGATGTAATACGTCATTTTCGGTCAATTGAGTGAGTACGGGTGGTTCAACTTGCTCGTTTTCACTGCACAACCAACAAAAATATAAGCTACTGAATTAATAAATGATTTCCATATGGCTATATCACTTCACTTACAAGTCGTAATATGATGAAATTTCATGATGGTCGTTTTCAATTAAGTGATGACTACCGGATTGCCCACTTGTAAAATTCATATCCGGCCGGTATCCCCTATTAAATATATGAGCGTTAATACAAATTCAATACGCCAAAAATATACATAATTAACACAAATGAAAATTGAAGTTTACCACTCGTCTTGTGAATTATGAAAAGCAGGGTATAAATTATTTTCTCGCTGCTCATTCGCCGGCGGTGATAAGTTTAAATCAAGGAAAACACTTTCATCCGAAACCTGTCCGGCAAAAACTGCTCCATAATAACCACCCGATGACTGGGGGTTATCTCTGCTACGCACAACCTCGTTTTTTGGAACGTCTTCGACCTTCACGTACATCTCCAACATTGTGATTACAAAAAATTCCCGGCATTCGTCCGGAGTCCTCAGAAAATCACTCAAAGTTTCATCATCGTCGATGTTAAACTCCGAGTAAAAAGCAACCCCTTGCGGAGTGACGGAATACGCATAACAACGATATCAATTTATCGTACTCTATTGTAAGTGGCAATTTAACATGACATTGAGCAGGTAAACTGTAGCCCACGGAGTTATTCTCCATCACAACCTCACCCCCCCCCCCCAATATAATGAAACTCTTATTCTACGCTCTTCAGACATAATGAAAAATGTTGGAGAATTTAAGAACAATAAACGTTTCAACAAGAGGTAACAAAATTTTTGAATGAATTTCTATACAATCCTAACCTCTTTATATAGGAAATGGCTAGCCGAGATTTTTTTTTATATAGGTATAACGCCCAAAAAGTTGGCAGTATACGCTTTTGAATTATTGAAGTGACGAATTATTGGTGGGGCCAGGAAATCTATGTATAGCGCCACTATACCTGGCGCTATACATTAATGTTGTATATATAGCGCCAGATATTGTGGCGCTATACCTGGCCATGTCAGCTTTTACAGTATAGCGCCACAACATCTGGCGCTATACCTTCACGGTGTCGTTACTGTTAGTATACAGCGCCAGGTATTATTGCGCTATATATAAAAATGTCATTTTTTTACCACCTATTTGTGTAGTTTGAGTCCAAAAGAACCACATTTTGATTCCGGAACCAACTTTCCCCTTACCCTCTACCTCTCTCTGAAAAGGACCCTTTTTGTTTGTTTTTAGCTTAAGTCGTATGTATATGTAAATAATGTTGGGCACATGCTCAGTGTCTAATGGCTTAATTATATTCTCTTTTCATTTTCGTTTTTATTTGAAATTGATCAACCAGCTTTATTTTATATTTTTCGATTCGTTCGTCATCTGACTGAAATTTTGATCGAGTGTTCCTAATATCTTAATCTTTAATTTGAAAGGTGGAGATCGGATTTGGAGGCATGTAGCATCCGATTTCGAGCTTTGAACAACATATCTATTTTTGTGATTTCTCCTCTTTTTTCAATTGATTTGTTGTTGTTCTTGTTGTTGTTGTTGCTTCGTAATTGACACTTATTGTATAGTCAATTTGAAAAACTTTTGTAATTCTCTTATTGTTATAGTCAATTGAAAAGTTTGGTATTCTTTATCTTATCTACTTTCAGGTTTACCTGTTTCTCGATATATCAAATAATTTTGTACATATTATCAAATCACTTAAAAGATATTGACCGATAAATTTTCTTAAAACTTAAAATTTATTAATAAAACATAAGAGGAGCTACTTACTACAACAGATAAAAATTTGTCTTAATAATGTAAAAATTCATTACAGTTACAGTTTATATAACTTAAATTTTTTTTATTTTTGGTTAATTCAGTTGAGTCCCTCTAAAATAAGTCTTGTTCTTATTCTTTGGAATTCTCATCTGGCTTTTTGTTAGCCTGAGAAAAAGTAATATCGTCATAAGATGGGCTCGTAAAAACTTGAATTTTGAATTTTAATACTCATGTCTTTATTATTCCAATTTTGGTGCTGACATGGTGACATTCGATAATTGTTGATACTTCGTACGTCTCAAATTAATGTTCTGTTAACTATTGTTAATATTTTTTTAAAAAAAATCTATAATATTTTTTTATTCATTAGTTTTTTTCAACTTGGAAGATTGTGTATATGTCCTAAAGATAATTGCAATCTTCAGAACCATATAATATGTTAAACATATTTTCACATTCCTACCCTTATCCATTTTCACAAAAAAATTATAAAGTACTTGTATCTGTATAAATCATGTTGTTTTATTCGTTGGAATATTAATTTGGATTTTTATATACTTTTTGCTTTCTTCTTTTCATCCTTTTGAGATTAACATATTAAAAGGTTGGCAGGGCAAAGTTTAGGGGAAGAGAAATAGCGGGAAATGAGTGTGTTTTTAGCATAATTTTGTCAGTAAATATACAACTTTTACCCGCCTAAAAAGCATAGGAATCTTTGTTTTTTAAAAAAAAAAAATTGTTTGCAAGTCATTAGTATATTGGGAAGTAATGCAACTCTGTGGACTGTGGGGACCATCACAGTGGGTTCCATATTTTCCCATTGCTATTGAGTATTGACTAAGGACGTTTAATGGAATATCTTTCGAAGTTACACCAAGTACATGATACTCCCAGCATTCAGTATACTAAATGGGCGTTTGGACATAAGAATTGTAAAATTTCATAAAAAAGTAATAAAAAAAATTCAAGTGAAAGTGATATTTGAAAATTAGAATTGTATTTGGACATGAATATAATTTTTGATAGTTTTTGAATTTTTTTGAGTGATCTGAGTGAGAATTTTGATAAACATCCTTTTGAAGTTTTTCAAATTTTTGAAATATTCCAGAATTTATCTTCAAGTGAAAACTAAAAATTATATGGCCAAATATTGATTTCGAAATAAAGTGAAAAAAATTTCATTGCCAAACGGGCTCTAAAAGTGTATTTTTTTTACTTTTATTTGTCCATCTTAGCAAATTAAGAGAAAGACAATCTTTTTCTGTTTTACCCTTATCATTAACTACTTATTCCCCAAATTATTTTTAATACTTTTTGAAATGTTATCATTATTATGAACAAAACTATAAAATATATACTTCATTTTTTTCTTAAAGGGAGTGCAAAGTCAAAAACAAACAACTAAAAATAAACGGAGGGTGTAATAATAAGGGGTAGTTTGTTTTGCGGTTAGGGAGAGTTAATCCCTATATAAAACTATGTACTTATTACTTTTTTTCCCCTTCCTAGGAGCTCCCCTCATTTTTACAGGGAGAGTTAATCCCTATATAAAACTATGTACTTATTACTTTTTTTCCCCTTCCTAGGAGCTCCCCTCATTTTTACTCTTTTGGTGACTCGAACCCACAACCTTAAGGTTGAAGGTGGAAGATGCTTATAACTTGAGTAACATGATCTTGTTACATTGTTTGGTTAGTATTTTAAGAAAGTTTAATCACTATAAAGAATCTAACATTGCTTATTGTAACGATCTGACTGGTCATTTTGAACATCTGCATTTTGTTCAGCTGTTTGAAGTCTTGAGTAACTCCGTATGATATATTATGACTTGTGTGAATCGTCGTTTTTGATTTTCAGGTGATTCAGAATTGATTTGATAGAATCAATCTCATGTTAGAAGCTTTAAGTTGGAAAAATTGACCAAATTTAAATTTTGTGTATTTGAGCCCGGATTGGAGTTATGATGGTGTCATTAGATCCGGATGGTAATTTTGGACTTGGGCGTATGTCCGAATTTGAATTTGGATGTTTCTTGAAGGTTTTGGCATTAATTGACGAAAGTTGGCAATTTGAAGTTTTGGAAAGTTCATAGGTTTGACTGGGAGTTGACTTTGATGATATCGAGTTTGGATTGTGGTTCCGGGGATTAGAATAGCTTCGTTATGTCATTTGGGACTTGTGTGCAAAATTTGAGGTCATTCCGGGTTGATTTGATATGGTTTGGCACGAGTTTTGGAAGTTGAAAGTTTAAAAGTTCATAAAGTTTGGTTTGAGGTGTGATTCCTGATTTTGATGTTGTTATGTGTGATTTGAGGCCTCAATTAGCTTTGTGTTATATTTTTGAACTTTTTTGCATGTTTGAACGGGGTTCTGGTGGGTTCGGGTAAGTTTCGGACGGATTTCGGTTCATTTCAGAGCTTTATGCACACCTAGTTTACTATTGTTATATGGTGTCACAATTATTCTTCACGATTGTGAAGATATAGCCTCGATCGCGTAGGCTAATTCTGGGGCTGGGCACTTTCTTCATCGTGTTAGTTACTGGGAGATCGCGTTCGCGTAAGTTATAGGGATGTGAGCATTATTTTTGCGCATGTGGAATCGCGGTTGCGTAGTGTTGAGCTAGGAAGCTGGGAGATGGTGAATCCTCTTTCGGGTTCGTATGGAGTTGGACACGTTCGCGGATCGTTGGCATCTGCGGGCATCGCGTTCGCATGAGTAGGCTCGCGAACACGTAGAATGTCTCAGGGCATTTAACTTCTTTGCGATCGCAATTCATATATCTGAGTAGTGATTATAAGTACTCTATTTTGGGCCCTTGAGTCATTTCATCATAATTTGAGCTATAAAGCTCGGATTTGGACGATTTAGAGGCAATTTTCACCATATGAATTGGGGTAAGTGTTATCTACCCAGTTTGGATTTTATTCCATGACTCCACATTCGATTTTGGTATTTGGTTGATGATTTTGAAAGAGAAATTGGGGATTTTTGTTTAAGATTTCCTAAAGTGATTATTTGAGTTTTGAACATTGATTCGGAGTCAAATTTGAGTGAATTTAGTATGGTTGGACTCGTAATTGAATGGGTTGTCGGAATTTTGTGAGTTTTTTCGGGTTTCGAGGTGTAGGCCTGGGTTTGACTTGGTTGACTTTGAGTAATTGATTAAAGATTCGATCTTTATCGTTTGGGTTTGTCTCCTATGGTATTATTTGATGTTTTTGAGTTGTTTTTGGCTAGTTTCGAGTTGTTCGGAGGTCGATTTGTGCGGGATGGAGCTTATAGAGTATTTTTTGGCTTGCTCGATTTTTGATTTGGCTTGTTTGAGATAAGTATCTTATCCAAACTTGGTTGAGGCACTAGTTGCCTGAATTATTTATGATAGTTACATGCTATAAGTGCGCATATGTGTGGGGTTGAGTCCATGTGCGAGCATCGGGGTATTTTTCTATGCTTGAGGTACTGCTTACACTATGATATGCCTAGAGTTAACTGTTAAGCTTTAAGCTATAATGTTTCTCATATTTTATCATTGTTGTGAACTATTTGATTCATGTTTAAGATTACGAAGAAGCTAATTCCCTGAATAAACTTGGTAATTGTTATTTCTGTGATAAAATTGCTAATTTGAAAAATGATAGCACACTTTGCACATGCCTACAATTTAACATGTTATTATACCAGTCCAGAAGCATGAAATCTGATAATTATTCATCATATACATGTGTTTTTGTATACTTACTTCTGTGTGATATGATTTGGACTGGATGCTTATAATTACGCCAGGCGGATTGTGTTGTTATGCTTGTGACTACGCTGGATGGATTGTGTTATTATGCATGTGATCATGCCAGGCGAATTGTGTTGTCATGCCTGTGACCACGCCAGGCGGATTGTGTTGACATGCCTGTAACCACGCCGGGCGGATTGTGTTGATATTCCTGTGACCACGCGCGGGCGGATTGTGATATAGCCTGTGACCACGCCAGACAGATCCATCACATTGAGCCTGTGACCATGCCAGGCAGATTATATTATTGATCCTGTGACCATGTCGGGCTGGTAGCACGTTGAATTGGTCGTGCTTGCATGTGGATAAGGTTGCATCCCCCTATGGTCACCCTCTCATGTTTCTCTCTTGATGATGTACACGCCAATTGTGAGAACCGATGAGTTTCTGGTTGATGTGAGCTCTGGGAGAGCTGGTTACTATTATTGGATCAGATTGCACGCCGCAACAGGCCTTATTAGCTTATGGTTATTGGATCGGGTTGCACACCGCAACAAACTGATATTCGGTTATTGCATTTCATCTTTACTTGCAATTTCCTTGACTGTTTATCTGATTTGCTTGCATATCTTCTTTAAAAGCTGGATTGTTGACTAAGCAGAACACTTTAAAATAAAGAATTGTGAGCATCAAAGTGGTTTTACTTGAGATTTTCTGATTTGATCATATATTTATTCTATACTTGTTAAAATTATGAACTGCACAGGTGTTAATGAGTATCATTTATAGTTCTTGATTCTTTTACATCGTCGAGGTTAGTTAGGATACTTATTGAGTACATGGGGTTAGTTGTACTCATACTATACTTTTGCACCTTATATACAGATCTTGGAGTTGATGCTATTTTGTATGGCAGGAGCTGGCATTGAAGATGTACCCGCGTTCCAGTTTTTGCCACCACTAGTTCTTGGTAGTTTTAGATTTGAGATTTTGTTTATGTAAATTTCAAACAGATGTTGCATCATTTTTTATTTCAGTTGGTACATATAAGTCTTAGTAACTCATGACTTGTACTACCAGTCCTTGGGGAGTTGTATAAAGATTCAATTATTTCACTTTTGACTCTTAATTTTATTATTAAATTGTGCTTACTGTTATTTGGCTTACCTGGCGGATTGAGTTAGGTGCCATCATGACTAGTGAATTTTGGATCGTGACAAGTTGGTATCAGAGCTCTAGGTTCATAGGTTCTTCGAGTCATGAGCAAATGTCTAGTAGAGTCTTGCGGATTGGTATGATAATGTCCATACCTATCTTTGAGAGGCTACCGGGCATCTAGAATAAACTTTTCATATTTCTTTCCATATCGTGCGGTATTGATTCAGTTTGAAGCATATCTCTTTGAATTCCTTCCACTCACTTGTGTGCTATGTGATTACTCGATATCGGATGTGCATCGACAGTGTGTAATTCCACGGATGAGGTGCGAGACGTGTTTTATATATTTTGGTGATAGGCCAATCTAGAGGACTTGAGGCCGAGTTTGACCGCAGCTTGGGCACTGTGGTTTTAGTTGTGCGAGTATGCGCTTGTTGGACTCATATGTCTGGTGGTGTCCCAAAAGTGGGATTTACGGCTCGGTGAGTGGTTGCATAGCTATATAATGTGTATGATGTGACTGCGAGATGTGTTCAGATGCTTTGATATGACGGAAAGAATTTGCTTGAGATGTGAAAGGACTATGAATGCTCGATTTCTGTGGATGTGTTGTATAGTCTTGAGGAATGAGTGTTTTGAGGGATTCTTTCATGTTGTTAATTTGTGAAAAGAACTAGATTCTCATGTCTTGTTGATGAGTTCAAACTCGGTAAGATTAAGGCCTCATTTTTTGCACTTAATGGAGGTCTGAATCTTAATCATTCAGATCTCAGATATTAAGTGTGTTTGTTTTTAAAGTTTGAATCTTAATTATTCAAATCTTAATCATTAAGTGAGTATTTTTTTTACTTCACACCCACTTAATGAGTCTGAATAGGTATGTATGATTAAGATCTATAATATAGACTTAATTTTATTAAGATGCTATCACATATTCATTATTAACTGCCGCCACCGCCTACCATTATTAATTGCCACCATGCCACCACCATCCCCACCACTACCACCACCACCCCTACCACCACCACGCCACCATCATCCTCAGTCATAGCCGCCATCATTATCAACCATCACCACCCATTATCCCTACCACTCCGATCACCATCATTCTCACCTAAAATCAACACACATCTACCTCAACTACCACAAATGACCACCCATCACCATCAATAACCACAACTGTCACTGCCCATCATTATAACCCACCACCACCCACCCACCACCTTCCTCAGTCACAAATACTACCACCATACGTCATTATTAACTATCACCACCCATCACCACCATCCTCAATCATAATTGAACTACTATCAACCACTACTAGCTACTAGCATGAACCACCATCATCAACCAAAATTACCACCAACTATCGCCTCTAGTTGGCATTCACCCGTTAGCCATCACCACCAACAACTATCATATTTTAAAAAACTATATATTTTATTGATAGAACATTAGATTAGTTAGTATTTTATTTGAATTTTATGTTTATTAATTTTCAAATAAGATAAATTGTATACATTCAGATGTTAAAAATCAAACAGTCTTAATTATTTATTCAGATCTTAATACACATCTTAATATATTCAGATTCAGATGTCTTAATCTTAATACACATCTTGATATTCAAATGTGTATCCAGATTCAAACGTCTTAATCTTAAAAAAAACAAATGAGGCCTAAGTGATTACATAGTAGTTGTGGCTATGAAAGGGTATAGAGAAATGACAATTCGAGGCTAAGCAAGTGGATTATCACTTGCGGGGCAATCTACGGATGTGTGATCCTTATGATATTGTGTGGAGAGTTTCTTTCTACCAGTGGGTTATATGTGTTGTGATTTGAGTTTGGAACGGTTGAGAAAGTTGACTTGACTGTCACGAGGATGAGTGCAAGCTTAGCAAACGATTTGAGGTAATTTATGGGTTGTGTTGCATGAGCTTATGAAGGATTTAGTTGAATTTCAGTGCGGGATTATGGCAGTAATAGAGCATGGTTATTGTGGTTTATCGGATGTTTTGGTCTATGGCTTCGAGCCAAGTGGGGAAGTCTGCAATCAATGATTAGATTGCATGGTTATGTATTATATCAGTTCTGGTCTGAGGCACACTTGTGGATTGATTATGACTTGAAGAGGTGGATTTTGAGGAGTAAGGAAATTTCTGGATACATGTTATATTACGCTTTAGGGGTAAGTGAAAATCATAGGATGAATTGGGTTTGTTATTCGTAATGGATGTAATGTGCATGGAGTAGTGATTTACTCGGTTGCATTAATGTGCGTGTTACTTCTTTGGGTGTTGGTGTGCGAATGGGGCACAGGTTGTTCGGCTCGTTTTGGTGGTGCATTGAGATTTGAATAGGATGGATGGCTCTCGAGAAGGTTCTGACGAGTTCAAGATTCCTAAGAGGAATTTTTGAATTTGTAAAAGGCTAAGATTTGAGATTGCATTGGATGGTGTTAGGACTTGCGGTAGTTCTATATCATTATGGATTCGACATTTTAGTATCATAGAGGTTAAGGAAACAGCATCTGATTCACATAAGGTCTCTTCAATGTGGGCATTTTGGTTGCGGTACTATTGGATATTGAAGAGGGAATACAATGTCTTATAGGCTTAGGATGACATAGTTTCATGCTAGGATCTCTTGTGGCGAGCTTTGGTTGAGGATAGTGGTGTTTTGGCAAGGAGGAATGTTAACTTGAAGCAACTCAGAAGGAACTCAGAGAAAATAGGACAGCCAGTAGTAGGTTGGATTAGTATGGTAATAGTATGATTGGTTCTTTTGGTTCTTATGATGTGGTGAGGCTTTACCGGTGTTTTGTGGCAATATTCTTGAGTTTTAGAGACCTGCCTGACTTGGTTGAGTTAGGAATCCAGTTCTGATGTCTTGGTTATGTGCAAATGGGTTTAGAGTTCTCGATGATTTCTACCACAATTTGAGATGAATATTTTCTATCGGTATGAGGAGTATATTGCGTATTGTGATTTTCTCCTGGATGGGATCAAGTGAAAGGTTTCTGACTGATCGAGTATGTATTCTACTTATGACTCAGAGTTAATAACGGGGTTCTTGTGTTTACATATAATGGCATGATAGATTCGGTGTGTCATGTGGGATTGAGGTTTGCATCTACTAGGTTGCAGTTCAACTTTGAAGGGAAGGTCATGAATTTTAGTCATTAGAGATGGTCTTAGATGTTTAGATGAATGCTAGTACTACTTGGTTTTACCTGATAAGGGTGCACATTTCAGAAGTCGCTTTGAGTTTTGACTTGTGGATGCTTCATTGATATTGTGGTACTCGCCTGGTTGATCGATGGTTGATATTTAGATTTTGATATGTGGTTCAGAAGAATTATAGAAGTGTGTCTCGTGGGATGATTTTGTATGAGATATGTGTTAGTTATTCGAGTGGTGGAGTTGGGTCGGCTATGATAATTCATGTGTTCTATGGATTTAGGGACTGGGAGTTCTCAGAAGTAGATTGTTTCGTGGTTGCGGCTATGAAGATATGGAAAAAGTTAGCCAGATGGTAGTACATGTTATGTTTAGGTCATTGTGGACTTTTAAAGCGTTATTTATCCATTTGGAGATGAACGGAGTTCATTTGAGGGCCCATGGATAGGCCCAATATGGATGTGTATCTACACCGAGTCGGATTTGTTGACTTAGAAATATTATTGTTGAGGGGTGTCTCATTTAGTTAGAGTTAAGCTTGTTCGTATTTCGATATGTTCTATGTGTTACTCTTTTATGCTATAATGGGTTGCGATATGTTAGTTATTTGCACACATGATGCGGTTCTGTTTGGGCCTTGTAGCGGAATTCGAGCGAGATGGTACTTGGGATGTCGAATGATTGATTGCACCTTGGTTATGGTTTTTCTTGTTACTGGTATATTGTGCTAGACATTTCTCTGTGGTTATGGTCATGCCCTTCATGTGTTGTTATTGATTTGCGTAAGGTTGTGGATTTTGAACATTATAGCTCGAGGTATTTCATGTGGACCGGTGTTTGGATTGGGTCATGTACTGTGGCAGAATTATGTTATGATAAGTTATGCGCCTTTTGTTTTGATGATTTGAAAAAGTTCATGAGAGAATCAGATAAGGAACCTGATACAATTAAATCTCTTGCGTTCAGAGTAACCAGTCAAATGTCTGGTTCAATTCTCAACGAAATCAGATAAGGGAACAGCATAGGGAACAGATATGGATCAGTTCCCCTGGTCGTCGTATAGTCAACTCTACAGCTTTAAACATTCTCAAGACCTTAAGATCACAAGGTTCCAGGTTGGGATCTAGTTTGGGATATGGCTCAACTCTTCAGAGTCGAAGGAACAGCTGAGGGAACAGGTACCTACAAGTTCGCGAGATGATTGTACGAAGTCAACTCTCCAGCTAGAAAATTGCTTCCTGCACAGGCTACAGTACAGAAACAGTGCAACAGTCAACTTTTTGTGGAAAGTTTTTTACCTACTTGTGAGCACGTGATTTTTGCCTCACAAGAACTACTCCAAAAGAAATCACAAATAATTGTTTTCTTTGTGTGCAATTGTTGAATTTTCGGGTCATTTCGTCTGTGCATGTTCATTTTTTCTAATTAAGGAAAAATACGGAAAAAAAAATGGTAATGCAGATGCATATGCATTTAGGAGTTAATATCGCATTAATCATGGGTTTTATAAAAATGAAAAAATACAAACAAAAATACATACATTTAGGAGTTGATTATAATATTCGGCATAAATGGGAAATCACAAAATGTGCATAGGTGTTTCTTGTCATTGTTTTGATTTTATTATTTTAGGCATTAAATAATATGTGTGTAATTTTCTTTTATTGATTTTAATTTTTGTTTAATTTTTGAAAAATGGAAAATAAGTTTTAAAGGTGAAAAAGAGGACGTGGACCAAAATCCAGGCCCAAACAAAAATTTACCCCCCACAGCCCAATCCAAACACCCCAGGTCCGATCCAACTCAGGAGTAAACCAAACGACGAAGTTTGGTCATCTTTCATCAAGGGCCGTTGGATTAAATCAATCCAACGGCTGATATTCCACACCCTTACATGTAACCCCTACCCGATCCATTACCCGGGCTGACCCATTCCCCAACTAAACCAAAACGACGCCATTCCTGTAAGTGGATAGATCCTGACCGTGTATCTTACCTGATCTGACGGTCAAGATCAATCCACCCCTCCCCTATATAAACCCTAAATCCTACCCCAGCCCCCCAAACCAAATACTCCCCCTCTGTCCTGTTCATCGTCTCCTTCAAGAGACCAGATGAACTCCACCGTCCACCACCGTGCACCGCCCACCGGAAATCGCCTCACGGCGGTTCCGGTGGTCCAAACAACCCCACCTTAACACCCTTGACTCCTTTCAACCTCCCCGTTCCAAATCCATAACCCATATACCTCGAATCAGGCCCCAATGTCTCGAATCTTCGATCGAAGGTTGGTCTAAAAACCCAACTTTCTCCGATGACTTCCAAATCAACACCATAGCTTCCCCTAACTACCCTCATTATGGATCTGTTATTCGTTTGGCTCGAATCACCTCAGAGCTTCTCGAATCTTCATTTGAAGATTCGAGTGAAACCTAACCCTACCCCAACCTACCTCAAACTCACGCCAGTTATCCACCTGACTTCCCTCGTGCCTAAAACACCATTGGTTTGGTTCGAATATATCTAGAAGTGTTCGAATTTGAGATCAAAGAATCTGAAACCCTAAAAAATTTCCAATCATGGAGTTTACCCAAATTAAATGAGGGATTGAGGTCTAAGAGACTTTAATCGAGGTATTCTCAATTGAGAATACTTCGAATAAAGTCTGTTCAACCTCAAAAGGTCCGAATCCAAAGTTGAGCTTTTGTCCGTATAAATTTGAAGATTCAGAGGTATTCTTCTTACTTTTTTTTTTGTATCCTATGTGTATATTGTTGCCTGTTTCAGTAGCCTGTGTAATTTTTCATATTTGTTTATTTGATTCTGTGATTCTGTCTCATACCCGTTTATATGATCAAATTATAGCATTGTCTCTGTTTGTTGTGATTGTTTACAATGTGTGTAATCGACTCGACTAAGAACGTCGATTAGTTGTTTTATAAATTCCTGTTTCTGTTAATGTTGATTGAAACAACCTGTTTATCTACTTATAGACTGATTGTTGACAATTATTGTAGTTAGTCAGTCGATTAATGAGTGGTGTCAATTAATTAGTTTCCGTAAAATCCTTGATTCTGGCAATAATCCTGAAGTTATTTGATTTGCTTACTTTCATTATTTGCTGATCAATGTCAGCTATAATCATCTGATTAAGCTTCATTGATTAGTCTGTCTGTATAAACTGAATCATTTTAATATTCTGTTTGGTTTTAATTCTGATTGTTAGTTACCCAATTAGTTAAAAACTCTGTAAATATTGTTCTGACTTGGTAATCCAATGTTTTTCTTTTTCTCTGCATTAAAGCCATAGGATTTGGTTATAGCTGTTTGAACAGATTGTAGAATCTGTTCTGATTTTGTATTAAGAACAATAATAACAGTAAGATTATAAGGGTATTTTGGGAATGAAACAGTGAGAGTAATATGATAGTATTAGTGTGCTAATAGTGGAATGTTAATGGCTATAATCTAATAGGATAATGGGAGACAAAGGGAATTGGGAGTGCTGAAAATAAGGGAAAAAGTATCCTTAGTGGTTGATTGATTAGAAAAGCAACTTTAGTGCTATTTGAGTGGATTGTTTTTGTTTTTAAAAGAAAGGGGCCAGGCAGCACTTAAGGGAGGGGGCAGACCTGTATAAGAGGAGTTGGGACTGATTTTAAAAAAAGAGGATAGAGAGGAAAACCAAAGAGAGGAAAGAGAATCGAAGAGGGAGATAGAGAAAAGAATCAGAGAGAGGACAGTGGAAAAATAGAGAGAGAAAAGAAAAAAAAAAGAAAACTGAAAGATAAACAGAAAAAAAAAGAAACAGAAAAAGAGAACACTCACACACACACAGAATCTGAAACAGATATAGAAGAAGGAAAGAAAATCAGAAACATAGCTTTCCTTGAATCTGTCTGGGTCTGTTTGTTGATATTATTTGGTTTAAATCTGAAATTTTTCTTAAAATTCTGTTACTGCTCATCTGGTTCCAAGGGTCTTGTTATTTTGCTCAAATCTGCTGAGTTATTTGGCATTTTCTGCTGATTTTGTTGCTGCTGCTACTGCTGAAATTTGCCTCTTTTACCCTCATTTCCAGGTATATATTTTAGACTCATGTTGTGGAAAGCTTCAACATTGCCAAATAAATGAAGTTTGGAATTATAATTATGTCTTTTACTCGTTTAAATCTATTAGTTTAAATTTCAGTTTTGTTTCGGTTAGTTAACATGGTAGTATGCTTAACATGATGACTATTAGTTAATCATTCCCTTTTGAAGTTCGTATAAGCGTTGTAATAATGTTATCTATTTCAGAATTTCATTAAGTATAAGTTATGTTCAAGATAGGGAACATGGCAGAAAGTTGGCCATTAATTCGATCTTGTGATATTGTTAGCTAAGTAAAGAATAATGTAGAAATATAAAAAAAACTATATTATTAGCCTATTTTGTCAAATATCCTATTTTGTTTAAGGCTAGATAATGTTAATTGTATTTCGTTCATATATGGCATAATAGTGGTTATGTGAATAGCCATGGTGGAAATGTGAATTGATATAATCCGTCCCGTTTACGATGTTGGAATATGATGAATGGTTCGGACGTACCACTACGTTGCATGTGATGCCATTTTATTGAGTCAATTTGTATAATAGTTCTCTTTCTCATCAACTTGATTTTATCTATTCTCGTAAACAAATTAACCAAACAATTATAACTTTGGACTAAAAACAAGTATATGAGAAGGAGGTGGGATTTATAAGTACGAATTGCAACATTTTATGTCAAAGATATGTAGAAATAGAGTTCGCACTAAATATAACAATAAAAATTCTTTGGAAAATATTAATTTGTTTATCAAATTAATTCTTTTCCCAGTTTTGTATGCGATTCGATTTTTGGGTATACTAATGTTGTATTCACGATAAAAATGGTAGTTTTTAGTTACATGTTGTTTGCTTTTTCATATCATTAATTCTTTAAAATTTGAATAGTTTTGAGGTATATAATTCATACGCGTAAAATAAGACTTGCGGTCAACACATATAAATTTTGAATTCTTTTCAAGAAAATTTGAAGACGTCTAAATCAGTGTTTCTCTATGGCTTTCATATTAAAAATAAGTGGACGCAATAAACAATTTGTAGAGAATTTATGTTACCATAAAGAATATTTTGTGTAATTAGGGATGCGTTCGTGTGACCTGATTACACTTCTAAAGGCAATTCGGATTATGCGTTCGCGCAACTTCGTGCAAACTTTTAATAAAAGGGGTTCTTCGGAGGATGTTAAATTAATTTCATATAACCCGAGATGTGCAATTCACTATTTAATCATACAAGAATGATGATGTTCTTAATTTTATTTTTTAAGTACAATTTCGAACATAAGTCTATTTTTATAATAAAAATAAACAAAAAATATTATTATCAATCTTATTGTGTACACGTATGCGTGACATGATTCTTCACGTTTATAAAAATATATAACACGAATATACGTACGCGTGATTCGTTTCAAGAAAATCTTTAATTATAAACAATCTAAACAAGAAGCGGTAACAAAATCATGCAATAAAAAATGTATTTAGCAAAACGAGATAATTAAGCCAAGTATAAAAATGGTTAAGCGACCGTGCTAGAACCACGGAATTCGGAAGTGCCTAACACCTTCTCCCGGGTTAACAGAATTCCTTATCCGGATTTCTGGTTCGCAGAATGACAAACAGAGTCATATTCTCCTCGATTCGGGATTAAAACCGGTGACTTGGGACGCCTTAAAATTCCTAGGTGGCGACTCTGAAATAAACAAACAAATCCCGTTTCGACTGTCCTTTAATTGGAGAAAAGTCCTTAGCACCCTCGCGGGGGCGGAAAAAGGAGGTGTGACAGCTCTGGCGACTCTGCTGGGGAATTTTAGTGAACCCAAAACCACTGGTTCAGGGTTTAAGAATTCGAGCTTAAAATAACTATTATAGCTGGCTTTGTTTATTATCTAATTTTTACATGTTTATGCTTAATGTGCTAAATGATGCTTTTACCGCTTTAATATTATTTGAATTGTGTATATAAAACTGTTACGAAAACCCTCCTTCTTTCTGAGTCTTCTGAATATATGGTGCACACGTACGCGTGGCCCACCTTTCTGTTAAAGTCATACCAAATAAGACGAAGTTGGGACAAGTAACTAGGCCGGGTAGACTTTAGTGCTCCCGGTACGTTGCCCCCACTCCGGCTCAAACTGTCCGTTTGGGTAAGCCGGGTCTAGAACAATCTGCCTCAGGTTTTTCACTTAGAATAACTCAGCCATGTACCGGATCCCTAGTAGGAACGTCTATTTGCATCATGTACATTTGGCCTTGGAGACTCAACACAGGGGTTGGGTCTGTCTAGGACAGGTGAACACGAAATGAAAAGACCATCCTGATGCATCCTACTTGCTACTTGTGCATTCATTTGCCTCGGATTTGCTTGTTGACCAGCTTAATTGAAGAAAAAAAAATCATTGTAAGAGCCGAGGAATAAAATGGGTTGTTTTAGAAAATTCCCAAAAATAGTTTTAAGTTTTGAAAAAAAAGTGTTAAATAAAAAAATAAAAAAAATGATTTTTTTATGAGTGTCTGTTTTCAAAATGAGTCTTGATTTTTGTTAAAATTAATCGCAGACACAAAATGAGCACTACCCAAAACCCACCGTCCGCAAATGCAGATGAGTTTCTATTTCAACTTCAGATGTGGTGGCATGAGTTAGGAGAAGATGGTCAAAAATGGGTCATTAAACATTTGGGAACTCTCAGAGATATTATGAAAGTTAAACCACGTGATGATTTGATTGCGGCATTAGTAACTTTCTGGGACCCTGTTCACAATGTCTTTCGCTTCTCTGATTTTGAGGTTACTCCTACATTAGAAGAGATAGCTGGATATGCCGGTTTTGACGGAAATTTAAGAAACCAAAGTCTTATATTCCCAAAAGCTCCCTCAATGCATCGATTCTTTGGGCTCCTGAACATCAGTAATCAAATAAAAAAAAAGCAACGTTATCAATGGGTGTTGTTCTTTCAACTTCCTACATTCAAGGTTCGGAAAGCCAGATGGATTTGAAATTCATGAGAAGGGCCTTACCAACAAGCAGAACAAAGACACCTGGCAAATTCACCGTCGCTTCGCTTTCATAGTGGCTTTTCTAGGAATCATGGTCTTCCCAAACAAAGAACGAACAATTGATATTCGCACGGCGAAAGTCGTACAAGTCCTCACTACCAAGGAAAATCACACCCTTGCCCCGATCATTCTCTCCGACATTTATCGGGCGTTGACTTTATGTAAATCAGGGGCAAAGGTCTTGAAAGGGTGCAAAATTTTGTTGCAAATGTGGATGATTGAACATCTCCAGCATCACCCCAAGCTCATACAGTATGGTCCAAGCCATGATAATTTCATCGAGAGTTATGAAGAAAGAATAAAAGATTATAAGTCACCAGAAGGGGTCGAAGCCTGGGTATCTCATCTAAGATCTTTAACGGCAAGTCAAATTGAGTGGACTTTGGGATGGCTCCCGGTAAGGGAAGTGATACACATGTCAACCTCGAATAGTTATTTACTACTATTGGGATTGAGAAGCATCCAGCCATATGCGCCACAAAGAGTTCTAAGACAACTAGGGAGATACCAAGTAGTTCCCGATGATGAAGATTTGAGTATGCAAGTAATCGAGTTACACCCTGAAGCCACTCTTCCCGAGGCTTTAATTCGGCAGATGTGGAATGGGTGTCGATACTTGAAAGATGATACTCAAGTTCCAGATACTACAAAGGGCGAGATAAATCCAGGATATGCAAGGTGGTTTGAGAAATGGTCCCGCGTGGATGATGCACCAGAACCCGATCTAAGAAGGCTAACAAAAAGACCCCATGTTCAAACCTTTAACGATAAAATCCAAGAGCGGTTGATTTGGGGAGAAAAGGAAAAAGGGTACAAAGCAACTATCCATGCCCTAAAGGAAAATCTGAGGAGCCTCAGTTTGGAGAAAGATTTGCAAGCACAAGAAGCAGAAGGCGAGAAGAAGAGTCTAGCTTGTGAGAATAAAAATCTTCACGCTCAATTTCAAAAAATGAAGAAAGCTTCTGAAACACCAATGAGGAGTTGGAAGGATCAAAAAATCATCGCCAATCTTTTTGAAAAAATGCAAGATTATGATTCCATTTTGGCAAAAAATGAAAAGGCGTTGAGCAAAGCTAAAGAAAGAATCCAACAATTAAACGAAGAGGCCAGATCTAATAAGGAACACCAAGTAAGGCAATCTGAAGAAGACATGGCACAATTCAAGAAGGAAAAAGACCGTTGGATACATTCAGAAGCCCAACTTCATGCACAACTAGAAGAAGCGAGAAGGTACAACAGAGAATATCAGCATGCAGACATCGACAGAGAAAGAGCACAGGCAAGACTCGATCAGGCCAGACTCCGAGCTCAATTAGAGTCAGCTTTAGATCATGAAGACTGTGTCAGAGATATAGCCACCACTCGCCAACAGCAACTGCAAAACCAAGACCAATGTCTCTAAGTTTTCAGGGCACAAATCCATGATTTAGCGGTTTACACCTCTCAAAGTTATGTAAACTGCCAAGGAATGGATTATGAAAGGTTTATAGAGCACGCACCTATTTTTGCCCATCATTTGGCGATGGAGTTAGAAAGAATGTATTGTACACTGGGAGGTCATCCGGGTCAAGCCCCACCATGAGCAGATGATCCAATGATTGAAAACAAAAGTGGGGAGTGGAGCATGTTCACAACTATTGAGAGTTGTGGATTTTGTTTGATTTGGGTTTGTGTCAAGTTTTAAAACCATTTTTATAATGTTTTTCAAATGTAATGTCTGTTCCATCTTTGTAAAATAAATAAAAGTGTTGACAATTGCTTTACATCCGAACTACGCAAGGTCTGATTCATGCGGGGGCATGATACGTAGGCAATCTCTATAAGATTCGACCACAATCATAAAAGAATAAAATAAGAGTGAGTGACAATAAAAAGAAAGGCCAAGAAAAGCTGGGATGACACAAGCAGCCGAGCAAATGCATAATAGAAAAGGGTTATTTGTCTAGGAACATTGCATCTCAACGTGTAATTATATATGTGTTAAAACTCTCAAAACTAACAAGTTTGCTCATTTCCAGAATTCAAGCAGTTAGTTTCTCTAAGAGTATACTGGCATATTATCATTATCACACGAGATCAAAAGGACCAATACCCGAAAGTATGTCTATCCCGGATGTCGACACAGGTATTGAGATAAAGAAGATGGACGTAGGTAAAATGAAAGAAGAAATGCTTAAGCTCAAGCAGCAACTGGCTGAGATGTACCGGGCTTGGTCTACAGGGCAATCACCCCCATCTTACCCAGCTAACCCTGCTCCATCACTAGCCCAAACTCAGGATAATCTTACCACTGAACTATCCCCAAATTTCCCCATCTACCAACACTACCGAGTCACCACCTCTCAGACACCGCAATCTCCACCTCCTAAACCAGTTCCATACCTTCCTCCACCAGTAACTCCTATTTTCGTAGCACCTCCCCAGGCTACATTCCACAAATCTCCTAGTGAGCCTATATTCCAGGCCCAGGACAACCATTACTACCCCCCCGGAGCCCACCTTCAAAGCCTCCGAAATCCATTCAACTACTCCTCGTTTTGACCTCCCAACTGAAATTGACAAGCCAGTCAAAAATGCTGAACAAGAAGAGATGTTCAGGAAGGTCAAAAGCCTAGAAAAATCGTTCCGAGACATGCGAGGGTTAGGAGGATAGGTCAGTGTGGCCTACAAGGATTTATGCTTATTCCCAAATGTGCAATTGCCAGTTGGTTTCAAGATGCCCAAATTTGACCTATATAATGGGCACGGCGATCCAGTAGCCCACTTAAGGGGTTTCTGTAGCAAGATGCGAGGATCCAGGGGAAAAGACGAATTATTAATGGCTTACTTCAGTCAAAGTTTGAGCAGATCAGCTTTGGAGTGGTATACACGCCAGGACCATGGAAGATGGTACACCTGGGATGACCTGGCACAGGCATTTGCTTACCACTTCCAATACAATTTGGAAATCATCCCAGATCGACTATCTTTGACAAAATTTGAGAAAAAACACAATGAAAGTTTTAGAGAGTATGGTTTCCGGTGGAGGGAACAGGCAGCAAGGGTGGATCCTCCTATGAAGGAAAGTGAAATGGTAGACTACTTCCTACAAGCCCGGGAGCCAACTTACTATGCCCATTTGGTTTCAGCGGTAGGAAAATCATTCAATGAAGTAGTGAAGATGGGAGGTATGGTGGAGGAAGGCCTTAAGACAAATAAAATCATGAGTTATTCGGCTATTAAGGCGACTACTCAAGCTATTCAAGGCGGAGTAGGAGGAATTGGAAGAAAGAAAATGGAGGAAGCAACGGTGATTGATTCAGGAACTTGGTCGGGATCCGTAGGTTCACCTCATTACTACAATCAACATCGATCCCACCAATCAACTTACCACCACAATTCACCCCAACACTACTATCACCCATCGGAACTTCATTTTTCCATCAATCATGCACAAACATACAATCAACCACCTGCCCACGCTCATTGGCGTGCCCCTGTCATACCAAGTACTTACCCATGAAATTACCCAGGACCAAGTTTCAGGCCTAATCAGGTATTCAGGGGTCAAAGGGGACAGAAAAAGAAAACATTCACTCCATTGGGTGAATCCTACACTAGTCTGTTCCACAGGTTGAGACAACTAGACATGCTAAGGCCGATACAATCCAAGCTGCCCAATCCTCCTCCAAAGAATCTGGACTACACCATAAGCTGTGAGTATTGTTCTGGTACACCAGGCCATGATGCAGAAAAATGCTGGCATTTGAAGAATGCAATACAAGAGCTGATTGATACTAACAAAATTGAAGTACAAACCCCCGAAGCTCCCAATATCAACAAAAATCCAATGCCAGCCCATCAGGAGGCCAATATGATAGAAATAGTACGGGCTGATGGGGAAACAAAGAAGCCATCGCAAACTGTCATGATGATTAGGTCTCATGAAGCCAAGCAAGATGAGCAGTTAACAGAGGAGAAGTCGGTACCTAAGCAGAACAAAAAGGGTGATGAACCATCTGTGGTATTTGAGAAGGGATCTTCAAGCAAAGTTGCTACAAAGCGGGAAGGATTAAAAGTGATTGTACCAGGGGTCGCCAGCAAACCCATTGTAGTCGTGGAAGGAGCCCGTATAGAGCGGGTTATTATCAAGCCGGTAACCCAGTTACCAGTGATCAACAACAAGGCCATTCCATGGAACTATGAACGGGTGACGGTAATGTACAAAGGAAAAGAAGTCAAGGAAGAAGTCTGTGAGGTACAAGGCTTGACTCGTTTGGGAAGATGTTTCACTCTCGAAGAGTTAAGAAAAACTAAAAATCCAACACCAATGAAGAAAGATGTTACGGAAGAAGAAGCAGAAGAATTTTTGAGAAAGATGAAGCTCCATGACTATTCTGTTGTAGATCAATTGAAAAAGACGCCCGCTCAAATTTCATTATTGTCATTATTGATCCATTCAGAGGAGCACTGTCAAGCTTTGATGAAAATCCTGAATGAGGCACACGTTCCTGATAAGATCTCCGTGAATCATTTGGGAAAAATAGCCAACAAAATCTTTGAGGCAAACAGAATCACATTTTCTGATGATGAACTGCCTATGGAAGGTACTGAGCACAACAGAGCTCTTTACCTCACATTGAAATATGAAAACTCCGTAGTAACCCGGGTATTGGTTGACAACAGGTCAAGCGCAAATATCTGCCCTCTCTCCACTCTGGGCAAGTTGAAAATCAAAGAGGAGAGGATCCAGAAGAATAGTATTTGCGTACGGGGGTTTGACGGTGGAAGCAGAGATTCATTTGGCGACATAGTGCTGGAGCTGACAATAGGGCCAATTGAATTCACAATGGAGTTTCAAGTGCTGGACATAACTGTTTCTTATAATTTGCTGTTGGGTCGACCATGGATCCATGCTGCTAAAGCAGTCCCGTCAACACTACACCAGGTAGTCAAGTTTGAATGGGATAAACAGGAAATAGTTGTGCATGGGGAAGACAGTTTAAATGCTCACAGCGGTGCCATTGTATCAGTCGAGGGAATAGAGGTTGACCAGGGGCCATGGGTTTACCAAGTGGCCGACACAATGTCGGTAGAGAAAATTCCAGAGGGGAAATACATTCCGAATCCAAAGATAACCTCTGCATCAGTCATGGTAGCCTATGAAATGTTAAAGAATGGTTTTGTACCCGGCAAGGGTTTGGGCTCATCTCTGCAAGGCATTATACAACCAGTATCTCTCCCCGAGAACTGGGGAACTTTTGGTTTGGGATTCATACCCACTGTCACAGACATGAGAAAATCCAAGAAGCCAAAACAGAAGGCATGGTCCTCCCAAAGCCAGTCCCACATCTATCAAAATCTTTTGTCAAGTCCGGTACCAGAAATCACCCGATAACAACAATTCCTAAATCCATGATTAATCCTGAGGAGGAATTAGTTGAAAGATTCGAAAAGCTGTTTGACGATGTGAACATGGCGGAAAGCAGTGAAGGTTCTAGCGACGCAGAAGTGCAATTCGTCGGGACAGAGACAAGGCTTAATAATTGGAAAGCCACTCCTCTCCCCATTCGAAAGGGGTCTTGGTAGTTTATTTTGATTTTCCTTTAGTTTGTTTGGGTTACCTCAGGGTTGTAATCCCAATGTTTATCTTATAGTTTGTTTGAAGTGTGCAAACCTTGTTATCTTTCATCATCCAATAAAATACAGTTTCCCTTTCATTATCATTCCTGATATTTTTCTTTTCTTTTCTTCTTTTTCTGTACAGTTCTTTTTACGCTGGCTCTAGTGATATGGCATGCATGAGGAATCCTCAGCCCAGTCTTAAAAATCAATCTGATTCCGAAAAAATAATTCAAGAAGTATATTGTGATTATGAATCAGAATATGATGAGGATGAGGCTTTCGAAGAGATTAGTAAAGAGTTAATTCATTTTGAGGAAAAAACTAAACCTAACCTGAGTGATACCGAAGACATCAACATAGGGGACACGAATAATATTCGAGAAACTAAAATAAGTGTCCATCTCAAACCAAAGATTCGAGAAGAGTTGATTAAAGCACTAATAGAATTCAAAGATGTTTTTGCATGGTCGTATGACGACATGCCAGGTTTGAGCACTGATTTAGTGGTTCACAAATTGCCCACTGATCCAATGGTGCCTCTTGTCAAGCAAAAATTGAGAAAGTTCAAGCCTGATATGAGTGTGAGAATTAAAGAAGAAATCACCAAACTGTTGGAGGCAAAGGTCATTTGAGTCACTCGATATCCTGTTTGGTTGGCTAATATCGTTCCTGTGCCAAAGAAAGACGGCAAGATCAGAGTATGCGTCGATTATCGCAATCTCAACAAAGCAAGTCCGAAGGATAACTTCCCATTGCCCAATATCCATATTTTGATCGATAATTGTGCCAAGCATGAGATAGGATCTTTCATGGATTGTTATGCCGGGTATCATCAAATTCTGATGGATGAAGAGGATGCAGAGAAGACGGCATTCATCACCCCATGGGGAACTTATTGCTACTGGGTAATGCCCTTTGGTTTGAAGAACGCCGGGGCAACTTACATGAGAGCAATGACCACGGTGTTTCATGATATGATACACAAGGAGATTGAGGTATACGTGGACGATGTGATCATAAAATCAAAGCATCAAACCGACCACGTTGGGGATTTGAGGAAATTCTTCTTGAGACTTCGCAAGTACAACCTCAAGCTTAACCCTGCCAAGTGCGCATTTGGTGTTCCATCTGGAAAGCTGTTGGGATTCATAGTCAGTCGGCGAGGCATCGAGCTAGACCCATCAAAGATCAAAGCCATCCAAGAACTGCCACCTCCAAGGAACAAAACTGAAGTAATGAGTTTGTTAGGGAGGTTGAATTACATCAGCAGGTTTATTGCTCAGCTCACGACAACCTGTGAGCCTATTTTCAAATTGTTGAAGAAAGATGTTGCGGTCAAGTGGACTGATGAATGTCAAGAAGCATTTGATAAGATAAAATGATACTTGTCAAATCCACCCGTGCTGGTTTTGCCAGAGCCAGGAAGACCTTTGATTCTTTACTTGGCGGTCTTGGAAAATTCCTTTGGTTGTGTATTGGGGCAGCATGACCTCACCGGCAGAAAAGAACAGGCCATCTACTACCTTAGCAAGAAATTCACAGCTTATGAGGTTAAGTACACTCATTTGGAAAGGACATGTTGCGCCCTAACTTGGATAGCTCAGAAATTGAAACACTATTTGTCATCCTACACTACTTACCTCATTTCGCGTCTGGATCCGTTGAAATATATTTTTCAAAAACCTATGCCAACGGTGAGACTTGCAAAGTGGCAGATATTGCTCACAGAATTTGACATCATCTATGTGACTCGGACTGCAATGAAAGCCCAAGCATTGGCCGATCATCTAGCCGAAAACCCGGTCGACAAGGAGTACGAGCCATTAAAAACCTATTTTCCTGATGAAGAAATAATGCATATCGATGAGATGGAGTAAATTGAAAAACCTGGCTGGAAACTTTTCTTTGATGGGGCCGCTAACATGAAAGGAATCGGGATAGGAGCTGTACTTATTTCTGAAACAGGGCATCACTATCCTGTTACAGCTCAACTTCAATTTTATTGCACCAATAATATGGCTGAGTATGAAGCTTGTATTCTGGGGTTAAGACTAGCCGCAGACATGGGCATCCAGGAAATCTTGGTCTTGGGAGATTCGGATCTTCTGGTACATCAAATTCAAGGAGAATGGGAAACACGAGACTTGAAGCTCATACCATACCGACAATGTCTGCATGATCTTTGTCAGCGGTTTCAATCAGTGGAGTTCCGACATATTCCAAGGATCCATAATAAGGTTGCCGATGCATTGGCTACCCTGGCATCAATGTTGCACCATCCGGACAAAGCTTATGTGGATCCACTGCATATTCAAGTCCACGATCAGCACGCTTACTGCAACATGGTTGAGGAGGAATTTGATGGTGAACCATGGTTCCACGACATCAAGGAGTATATCAGAATGGGGATATATCCAGCACAAGCCACAGGGGATCAAAAGAGAACCATTAGGCGACTGGAAAATGGATTCCTTTTAAGTGGTGGAGTTTTGTACAAAAGAACACCAGACCTTGGATTATTAAGATGCATAGATGCTAGACAAGCTATGGCTGTCATGTCTGAAGTACATTCGGGAGTTTGCGGGCCCCACATGAGTGGATATGTGTTGGCAAAGAAAATTCTCCGAGCTGGTTACTATTGGCTTACCATGGAGCGAGATTGTATCAGCTTTGTGCGCAAATGTCATCAATGCCAGATACACGGGGATTTGATTCACTCTCCACCATCCGAGTTGCACACAATGTCGGCACCATGGCCCTTCGTCGCCTGGGGCATGGATGTGATTGGACCGATTGAGCCGGCAACATCAAATGGGCACAAGTTCATTCTGGTAGCCATTGATTATTTCACCAAATGGGTTGAGGCCAAAACATTCAAATCAGTGACCAAGAAAGCTGTGGTCGATTTTGTTCACTCAAATATCATATGTCGGTTCGGAATCCCAAAGGTGATCATCACAGATAACGGTGCTAATATTAACAGTAACTTAATGAGAGAAGTATGTCAACAGTTTAATATTATACATCGCAATTCTACCCCATATCGGCCCAAGGCGAATGGAGCAGTCGAGGCAGCCAACAAAAACATAAAGAAGATACTTCGAAAAATGGTAGAAGGTTCAAGACAATGGCACGAAAAATTACCATTTGCGTTGTTGGGATATCGTACTACTGTTCGCACTTCAGTAGGAGCAACTCCTTATTTGTTGGTATATGTCACTGAGGCAGTAATTCCTGCAGAAGTTGAAATTCCTTCCCTTCGGATCATCGCCAAGGCTAAGATTGATGATGATGAATGGGTCAAAACCCGTCTGGAACAGTTAAACTTGATTGGTGAAAAACGATTGGCAGCAGTATGTCATGGCCAATTATATCAAAGAAGAATAGCAAGGGCATACAATAAAAAGGTGCTTCCCCGAAAGTTTGAAGTGGGTCAACATGTGCTGAAACGTATTTTTCCACATCAGGCTGAAGCAAAGGGCAAATTTGCCCCGAATTGGCAAGGACCATTCATTGTGACCAGAATATTATCCAATGGTGCATTATGTTTAACAGATATTGAAGGAAAATGCATGGACATGGCTATCAATTCTGATGCGGTTAAGAGATATTATGCATGATCTTTCCTTGGTATAAGTTATTAAATGTTTGTATTCGGCATTATTTCGAAGATTGGAATGACAAAGGCAATTTATTCTGCTATCCAAACACTGTACCCTTTGTTTTCTCCTTTGAGCCACATTCGTTTCTTTTTTACCCTCTCTTGGAATCAATGAAAATTAAATAAAAAGAAAAAAGAAAAAAAAAAGCAAAAATAGAAAAAAACACTATTATTGAAGTGAACTACGTTTGACCTGATTCCTCAAAGAAGGATACGTAGGCGCCTCGCGGCTCGGTCATAGGGTGCATAACATGCATAATGTGCACATAATGAAACATCAAGAGACCCCCAATCAAGAAACGGGGGCAGGAATTGTATTGGCAAATAAGAAAAATGATTCCAAGGGTTGTAATTTTTAAAACCCCTATCAAAATTGTTTAACTTTTGATACATTTTCATTCCAACCACATACCAAAAGACCTTTCAACCAATCTTAGAAAAGTGTTGAGTCAAGCAAATGGAGATGGTTCATAACACTCTGGTCCAAACAAGAAAAGCGATGAAAATGAGAGAGTCTTATAGGTGAAAACCCGCACGGGCACCAAGAGACGACAGAAGCTGAGAGAAAGTAAAATGAGAGAGTCTTATAGGTGAAAACCCACGCGGGCACCATGAGACGACGGAAGATGAGAGAAAGTAAAATGATAGAGTCTTATTGGTGAAAACCTTCGCATGCACCATAAGGCGAAAAGGAATTAAGAAATGAACAAATGAGGAAGGTTTGTCAGTGAAAACTCTTTTAGATACTGCAAGTCGAACAAGGTTTGTAAATTGGCAAAAGTAAAATTGGGTTGTGGAAATTTTAGGAAAACAAACAATTGAAAAAGAGATTGGTTAAAAAGACTGGGTTGATTAATCCAAAATACATACCCTGATCATTGGTGCCAGTGACTCCAATTAGATAAGTTCTTTATTCCTTCTCCAACAGTCATCCAAATTTGGATTTTTCTTTTCATTCTAGATTGTCGAAATCGTCATGTTTTCGTCACTAATAATCTTACTCTTCTAAAGCTTTTGAGGTAAGTTTTTTTCCAAACAAATAAGAAGGAATGTCAAGGTATACTACCAAGATTCAAGATTGCATAAGGCAAAATACGGCCATGATGGGCAGGAAGTAATAGGATAAAAATAAGATATGGGTGTAAGAAAAGTTGAATAAAAAAAGTGGTCCAGCAATGCCAGGAGAGACATATGATTACAATTGAAAGGGTTTGAAGTGAAAACAACAGTTGGGGATCCCATAGTTAAGGATCGATTACAAGGACAAAACAGTATTTTCAACCACTCCAAGGCAGTAAAACAAGACAAAGAGAAACCCCACCCTCAGCAAGAATGCCACGACTAACCACCCTGCTCTAAACTAACGAAATTTTCTTTGATTTGAAACAGGGGCAAAAACAACATTTGTGTCAGGAAACACCCGGTGAAGGAAATAGAAGAAATCAGCACCTGAAGAATAAGTAAGAGCAATGGAAGTGTTAGAAGTCAGGCATCCACCTGGAGAATAAGGAAGAGCAGTTGAAGTATTAGAAATCAGGCGTCCACCTGGAAAATAAGGAAGAGCAGTTGAAGGAAATAGCAATCAGGCGTCCACCTGGAGAACAAGGAAGAGCAAAAGAAGTATTGGCAATCAGGCGTCCACCTGGTGAATAAGGAAGAACCATGGAAAGAATTAGCAATCAGGCGTCCACCTGGAGAACAAGGATGAAGAAAGGAAATAGCAATCAGGCGTCCACCTGGAGAACAAGGATGAAGAAAGGAAATAGCAATCAGGCGTCCACCTGGAGAACAAGGAAGAGCAGAAGAAGTATTGGCAATCAGGCGTCCACCTGGAGAACAAGGAAGAACAATGGAAGGAAATAGTAATCAGGCGTCCACCTGGAGAATAAGGATGAGGAAAGGAAATAGCAGTCAGGCGTCCACCTGGAGAACAAGGAAGAGCAGAAGAAGTATTAGCAATCAGGCGTCCACCTGGAGAACAAGGAAGAACAATTGAAAGAAATAGCAATCAGGCGTCCACCTGGAGAATAAGGAAGAAGAAAGGAAGAAGCAATCAGGCGTCCACCTGGAGAACAAGGAAGAGCAATTGAAATGGCAATCAGACGTCCACCTGGAGAACAAGGATGAGGAAAGGAAATAGCAGTCAGGCGTCCACCTGGAGAACAAGGAAGAGTAATGGAAGGAAATAGCAGTCAGGCATCCACCTGGAGAACAAGGAAGAACAAAGGAAATAGAAGAAATCAGGCGTCCACCTGGAGAACAAGGAAGAACAATTGAAGTATTAGCAATCAGGCGTCCACCTGGAGAACAAGTAAGAAGAATGGAAATAGCAATCAGGCGTCCACCTAGAGAACAAGGAAGAGCAAAAGAAGTATTGGCAATCAGGCGTCCACCTAGAGAACAAGGAAGAACAATTGGAAGAATTAGCAATCAGGCGTCCACCTGGAGAACAAGGAAGAACAATTGGAAGAATTAGCAATCAGGCGTCCACCTGGAGAACAAGGAAGAGCAAAGGAAATAGAAGAAATCAGGCGTCCACCTGGAGAACAAGGAAGAGCAAAGGAAATAGAAGAAATCAGGCGTCCACCTGGAGAACAAGGAAGAACAATTGAAGTATCAGCAATCAGGCGTCCACCTGAATAACAAGGAAGAGCAATGGAAGTATCAGAAGTCAGGCGTCCACCTGGAGAACAAGGAAAAACAGTTGAAGTAATCAAGGCCAGGAGCCCCCCTGAAGAACAGAATGGCAGTTTATTTTGACATTGCAGGTTGAAGTCAAAAGCCCGCACATATAAGAAAGGAGCACACTTAGAGTCAATAAAGCAGAGGAGTCCAACCAAATACCCAGCGGGAAACAACAAGAGTCCCAGACAGATACGAGACACAATGAAAGGAAATGCGGAACAAGTCAGAAGCAAAGGATGCCCGAGAGTCACCAAGACATCAAAGCAACAAGAAACGCAAGGGCATGATATAGATAAGATTTTGTAATTCATATTCCTTAGTCTAGTTTAGCTTTTTGTTTTTCCTTTAAAGCAGGGTGTAATAAGGAGGTCAGCAAGCAGTAAAAGCAGCACAAAACAACAGTAACATCACAGTCCCATGGTAGTCCCAGCTACCAAAACTTCCCGAACTACATTGACCTGATTCCTTTATAGCCAAGGATATGTAGGAAACCTTTGAAGCAGAGGTTCGGTCAAATCTTTCAAAAAATGCTTCCCACGGAGTATTCGAACAGGCAAAAATCGCTCGTATCCGCTCACTTTATCTTTGCACGAAAACTCTTCGAGTTTCCGCACAAAGAGGGGTAGCTGTGAGCACGTGATTTTTGCCTCACAAGAACTACTCCAAAAGAAATCACAAATAATTGTTTTCTTTGTGTGCAATTGTTGAATTTTCGGGTCATTTCGTCTGTGCGTGTTCATTTTTATTCTAATTAAGGAAAAATACAAAAAGAAATGGTAATGCAGATGCATATGCATTTAGGAGTTAATATCGCATTAATCATGGGTTTTATAAAAATGAAAAAATACAAACATAAATACATACATTTAGGAGTTGATTATAATATTCGGCATAAATGGGAAATCACAAAATGTGCATAGGTGTTTCTTGTCATTGTGTTGATTTTATTATTTTAGGCATTAAATAATATGTGTGTAATTTTCTTTTATTGATTTTAATTTTTGTTTAATTTTTGAAAAATGGAAAATAAGTTTTAAAGGTGAAAAATCGGACCTGGACCGAAATCCAGGCCCAAACAAAAATTTACCCCCCCCTCCCACAGCCCAATCCAAACACCCCAGGTCCAGTCCAACTCAGGAGTAAACCAAACAACGACGTTTGGTCATCTTTCATCAAGGGCCGTTGGATTAAATCAATCCAACGACTGATATTCCACACCCTTACCCGTAACCCCTACCCGATCCATTGCCCGGGCTGACCCATTCCCCAACTAAAACAAAACGACGCCATTCCTGTAAGTGGATAGATCCTGACCGTGTATCTTACATGATCTGACGGTCAAGATCAATCCACCCCTCCCCTATATAAACCCTAAATCCTACCCCAGCCCCTCCAAACCAAATACCCCCCCCCTGTCCTGTTCATCGTCTCCTTCAAGAGACCAGATGAACTCCACCGTCCACCACCGTGCACCGCCCACCGGAAATTGCCTCACGGCGGTTCCGGTGGTCCAAACAACCCCACCTTAACACCCTCGACTCCTCACAACCCCCTCTTTCCAAATCCATAACCCATATACCTCGAATCAGGCCCCAATGTCTCGAATCTTCGATCGAAGGTTGGTCTGAAAACCCAACTTTCTCCGATGACTTCCAAATCAACACCATAGCTTCCCCTAACTACCCTCATTATGGATCTGTTATTCGTTTGGCTCGAATCACCTCAGAGCTTCTCGAATCTTCATTTGAAGATTCGAGTGAAACCTAACCCTACCCCAACCTACCTCAAACTCACACCAGTTATCCACCTGACCTCCCTCGTGCCTAAAACACCATTGGTTTGGTTCGAATATATCTAGAAGTGTTCGAATTTGAGATCAAAGAATCTAAAACCCTAAAAAATTTCAAATCGTGGAGTTTACCCAAATTAAATGAGGGATTGAGGTCTAAGAGACTTTAATCGAGGTATTCTCAATTGAGAATACTTCGAATAAAGTCTGTTCAGCCTCAAAAGGTCCGAATCCAAAGTTGAGCTTTTGTCCGTATAAATTTGAAGATTCAGAGGTATTCTTCTTACTTTTTTTTGTATCCTATATGTATATTGTTGCCTGTTTCAGTAGCCTGTGTAATTTTTCATATTTGTTTATTTGATTCTGTGATTCTGTCTCATACCCGTTTATATGATCAAATTATAGCATTGTCTCTGTTTGTTGTGATTGTTTACAATGTGTGTAATCGACTCGACTAAGAACGTCGATTAGTTGTTTTATAAATTCCTGTTTCTGTTAATGTTGATTGAAACAACCTGTTTATCTACTTATAGACTGATTGTTGACAATTATTGTAGTTAGTCAGTCGATTAATGAGTGGTGTCAATTAATTAGTTTCCGTAAAATCCTTGATTCTGGCAATAATCCTGAAGTTATTTGATTTGCTTACTTTCATTATTTGCTGATCAATGTCAGCTATAATCATCTGATTAAGCTTCATTGATTAGTTTGTCTGTATAAACTGAATCATTTTAATATTCTGTTTGGTTTTAATTCTGATTGTTAATTACCCAATTAGTTAAAAACTCTGTAAATATTGTTCTGACTTGGTAATCCAATGTTTTTCTTTTTCTCTGCGTTAAAGCCATAGGATTTGGTAATAGCTATTTGAACAGATTGTAGAATCTGTTCTGATTTTGTATTAAGAACAGTAATAACAGTAGGATTATAAGGGTATTTTGGGAATGAAACAGTGAGAGTAATATGATAGTATTAGTGTGCTAATAGTGGAATGTTAATGGCTATAATCTAATAGGATAATGGGAGACAAAGGGAATTGGGAGTGCTGAAAATAAGGGAAAAAGTATCCTTAGTGGTTGATTGATTAGAAAAGCAACTTTAGTGCTATTTGAGTGGATTGTTTCTGTTTTTAAAAGAAAGGGGCCAGGCAGCACTTAAGGGAGGGGGCAGACCTGTATAAGAGGAGTTGGGACTGATTTTAAAAAAAGAGGATAGAGAGGAAAACCAGAGAGGGGAAAGAGAATCGAAGAGGGAGATAGAGAAAAGAATCAGAGAGAGGACAGTGGAAAAATAGAGAGAGAAAAGAAAAAAAAAGAAAACTGAAAGATAAACAGAAAAAAAAAAAGAAACAGAAAAAGAGAACACTCACACACACACACATAATCTGAAACAGATATAGAAGAAGGAAAGAAAATCAGAAACATAGCTTTCCTTGAATCTGTCTGGGTCTGTTTGTTGATATTATTTGGTTTAAATCTGAATTTTTTCTTAAAATTTTGTTACTGCTCGTCTGGTTCCAAGGGTCTTGTTATTTTGCTCAAATCTGCTGAGTTATTTGGCATTTTCTGCTGATTTTGTTGTTGCTGCTACTGCTGAAATTTGCCTCTTTTACCCTTATTTCCAGGTATATATTTTAGACTCATGTTATGGAAAGCTTCAACATTGCCAAATAAATGAAGTTTGGAATTATAATTATGTCTTTTACTCGTTTAAATCTATTAGTTTAAATTTCAGTTTTGTTTCGGTTAGTTAACATGGTAGTATGCTTAACATGATGACTATTAGTTAATCATTCCCTTTTGAAGTTCGTATAAGCGTTGTAATAATGTTATCTATTTCAGAATTTCATTAAGTATAAGTTATGTTCAAGATAGGGAACATGGCAGAAAGTTGGCCATTAATTCGATCTTGTGATATTGTTAGCTAAGTAAAGAATAGTGTAGAAATATCAAAAAAAAAACTATATTATTAGCCTATTTTGCCAAATATCCGATTTTGTTTAAGGCTAGATAATGTTAATTGTATTTCGTTCATATATGGCATAATAGCGGTTATGTGAATAGCCATGGTAGAAATGTGAATTGATATAATCCGTCCCGTTTACGATGTTGGAATATGATGAATGGTTCGGACGTACCACTACGTTGAGTGTGATGTCATTTTATTGAGTCAATTTGTATAATAGTTCTCTTTCTCATCAACTTGATTTTATCTATTCTCGTAAACAAATTAACCAAACAATTATAACTTTTGACTAAAAACAAGTATATGAGAAGGAGGTGGGATTTATAAGTACGAATTGCAATATTTTATGTCAAAGATATGTAGAAATAGAGTTCGCACTAAATATAACAATAAAAATTCTTTGGAAACTATTAATTTGTTTATCAAATTAATTCTTTTCCCAGTTTTGTATGCGATTCGATTTTTGGGTATACTAATGTTGTATTCACGATAAAAATGGTAGTTTTTAGTTACATGTTGTTTGCTTTTTCATATCATTAATTCTTTAAAATTTGAATAGTTTTGAGGTATATAATTCATACGCGTAAAATAAGACTTGCGGTCAACACATAATAAATTTTGAATTCTTTTCAAGAAAATTTGAATACGTCTAAATCAGTGTTTCTCTATGGCTTTCATATTAAAAATAAGTGGATGCAATAAACAATTTGTAGAGAATTTATGTTACCATAAAGAATATTTTGTGTAATTAGGGATGCGTTCGCGTGACCTGATTACACTTCTAAAGGCAATTCGGATTATGTGTTAGCGCAACTTCGAGCAAACTTTTAATAAAAGGGATTCTTCGGAGGATGTTAAATTAATTTCATATAACCCGAGATGTGCAATTCACTATTTAATCATACAAGAATGATGATGTTCTTAATTTTATTTTTTAAGCACAATTTCGAACATAAGTCTATTTTTATAATAAAAATAAACAAAAAATATTATTATCAATATTATTGTGTACACGTATGCGTGGCATGATTCTTCACGTTTATAAAAATATATAACACGAATATACGTACGCGTGATTCGTTTCAAGAAAATCTTTAATTATAAACAATCTAAACAAGAAGCGGTAACAAAATCATGCAATACAAAATGTATTTAGCAAAACGAGATAATTAAGCCAAGTATAAAAATGGTTAAGCGACCGTGCAAGAACCACGTAATTCGGGAGTGCCTAACACCTTCTCCCGGGTTAACAGAATTCCTTATCCGGATTTCTGGTTCGCAGAATGACAAACAGAGTCATATTCTCCTCGATTCGGGATTAAAACCGGTAACTTGGGACGCCTTAAAATTCCCAGGTGGGGACTCTGAAATAAACAAACAAATTCCATTTCGACTGTCCTTTAATTGGAGAAAACTCCTTAGCACCCTCGCGGGGGCGGAAAAAGGAGGTGTGACACTACTTTGCTTAAATCATTGTAAGTGATGTCACACATGTATTATTAACATCAAGGAAGGTAAAGCAATTACTTGAACGCTTGCAAATCAAAAGAAAATATTCTCTCAAGTGCTAGCCACCACATCTCTCAAGAACAAAGTTACTGCAACCTCAAGGACCAGATCAAAAGATTGATGATATCTTAAGTCCTTAGGTTTGTTGAGTCTTTGTTATTTTGTTCTTCACTTGTAATTCCTACTTAGCTTAGTTAGAAGCATTGTGTAGGAAACCCTTTGTAAATCATAAACCCTTGTGTTTGTGTCTTGGCTAGAGTTAGTTGAGCTGTGAAGTACTTGTAATAGAGTTATTACAAAGTAGCTTGTAATAGTGTAGTTACAAGTTAGTGAGGGATTAAGAGGTTAATTCCTAGGTTACAATAGGTTGTAATCTAAAGATTGTTCAGTAGTGAAGTTAAAATCCTACAAGGGTAGGTCGTGGTTTTTAATCCCGTTGAGCTGGGAATTTTCCACGTAAAATTCATCTGTGTTCTTTATTTACTGCAGATTTAATGTGGAAACAAATAGAGAACTTGGTTCCCTATATTGTTTGGTTTTACAGTCTGTTGCTTACGATGGGAACTGATAGAGAACCTGGTTCTTTATATTGTTTGGTGGATTTTTAAATTCTATCAATTGGTATCAGAGCGGGTTCTTTTAAAAGGTTAACACCTAGAAAGGATCTTCATGGCTGCTCCACCAAACTTCGAGGAATGACAATCAACATACATACCACAAAAATTCAACGGCCAATACTATGGTTGGTGAAAAACAAGAATGCATGACTTCATAATGGTTGAGGACTCCGAGCTTTGGGATGTGATTTGTGATGGTCCTTTTGTCCCTATGAAGGCTTTTGGAGAGGGAACAAGGATTGTTCCAAAAACAAGAAAAGAATACAATGGTGCTGATCGAAAAGCTATTGAGAAGACCTTCAAGGCGAAGAAGATTCTTATGTGTGGTATTGGACCAGACGAGTATAACATATCTCGGCATATGAATCTGCCAAGGAAATCTGGGAAGCTCTTCAAACGGCTCACGAGGGAACTACTTAGGTAAAACAATCCAAAATAGATATGCTTACAACTGAGTATGAACTCTTTAAAATGGAAGACCATGAGTTCATTCAAGAGGTGCATACTCGTTTCACCTCCATAATCAGTGAGCTTCATTCACTTCGTAAAATCATTCCAACCAACATGTTGGTCCGGAAGATACTCAATGTTCTACAAGTTTCCTAGGAGAGCAAGGTTAATGCTATCACTGAAACCAAAGACCTGTAGAAGCTGACTATTGACGAGCTTATTGGAAATCTCAAAACATATGAGATGAAGAGAAAGAATGATCTTGAAAGAAGAGAGCCCAATAAGGAGAGGAACCTGGTTCTCAAAGTTGCCCACACTGACTCAAATAGTGATGAATCTAAAATGACATATCTCACTCAAATATTCTAAAAGATGGTTCGTACAAATGGTGGGATCCCAAAGAAAGGAAGTTCTAGTAGGAATTTCAAAGGAAATAATTGTTGTCATATGTGTAGAAAGCCTGGACACTTCATTAAAGACTGCACTCTTCATTATCAGGATCATTACAAAACCAACAATGATAAGGCAGCTAAGAGGAACCAGGTCTCTGACAGGAAATTCAAAAGAAGAGATGTTGCTGACAACATGGTGAAACAAGTTTTGGCTGACTGGGGATATTCCTCCAGCGAATCTGAAGGTGAGGATAACCAAGGAGATGCATCTATGATGGTTGTTGACAATGAATCTTCAGAATATGAGTTAATCTTTGCACTCATGTCTAAATCTGATGATGAGGAGGACAATTAGGAAGATGAGGTAAGTTTTCTTGATGTTCAAAGAAATTTAAAAACTTACTCTAAGAAAAAATTGATGTCCTTAGCAAATGTGTTAATTAATGCCTATCATAGCCTCATTAATGAGAAAATTACTTTAATAGAAGAAATTGGTGACATAGAACAATAGAGGGATGATATGGTAATTTCTGTTGTATCTTTGAAGGAACAAGTAGAAGAAGTAACTAGAGAAAATAACTTGTTGAAAAAACAAACAAAAATTGGATGGACATCACTAAGGGTAAAGAAGTGGTTAGTAAGGCTCAACTTGAGCTTGAGAGTGAGCTTAAGAAAGTTAAAACAAGTCTTGTAGCCGAGCTTGAAAAGAATAGACAACTTCAGAAGGATTTGAAAAGGGTTAAAAATGATCTTGATAAGTCACTTGAATGTACCTGGTCCTCTGATGTAATAACGCCAATGTACAAGAGTAATGGTGGAAACAAGCAAGGAATCAGATTCCGAAAGGCTAAAACCTCGTATAATCCCCATAGCAAGTATGTAACTATGGCTGATGATTGGTATACTCATTGTGGTCAAATGGGTCATTACAAGGACTCTTGTAAGACTAAGATTCAGTCTTTGCAGAAAAATAAAGTTTTTGTTGAAAAGAGGCCTACTGATGAGGAACATGGTTCTGTGAAAAGAGAATATGTATTGCATGCATGTACAAAAAGAAGTTTGATCCGCCCGTTCTATCATTATAAGGGACCCGAGCTGGCTTGGGTTCCTAAATCTAATTATTGATTTAGTGTGCAGGCTGGAGTGAGAGGTAGCAGTCAAAAAAATGGTACATGGATAGTGGCTGCTTTAAGCATAAAATTAGAAGAATGAATGATTTCTTCACTCTAGGACTTCCAAGGTGGGAGTGTGTCCTTTGGAAACGACAAGAAGGCTTATTCTTGGTGTTGGCAAAATTGACAAAACACTATTCCATGCAATTGATAATGTGTACTATGTGAATGGCTTGAAATATAGCTTGTTGAGTGTGTCTCAAATTTGTGATAAGGAAAATGAAGTGAAATTCTTGTTCAAATCTTGCACTTTCACCAATCTTAATGTTACAACCCATATACACATGTGTTAGTTCATGCCATATATTAGTTAACATAAATTCAAGAAGGAATTATCTTTGAGATGATAAGAAGTCAATCCTATTGGTCTTAAGTGATACAAGAGTGTATAAGGGTGATTAACAAGTATTAGAAGTTAAATGAATCAAGGATGTTGTAACTCGTATTTTCAAGTAATCTAGCGGTGCTTAATACACTCAAGAGTTCATTTATTAAGGTATTTTAATCATATAATATCCGTATCATAATTCTTGAAGTCAAACGAGTTATGAAACAAAAGTCGACAAAAGTCGTCGCAACTTAGGTTCATAATTTTACTTAAACATTAGGTCAAATGTTTCTAATCTTTTCTACTAATTTACAAGGAATTATGGGGTTATCTACCAACAAAATTAAATATCTATGAGTCTAATTTCCAACGCATTAAACCGTTCATCGATATGATCTCGGAGTAGAGAGATATTCGCGTTTTCGCGAGACTGCGCCAAGCACCTCTCTATGGGGCCCACTAAGGCGGTTTAAGATATTTGGACTTATATAGGATGCCTCCAACCCGTTTTAAGTCATTTAGTCTCACTATTTTCAGACCTTAGAACCCTAGGAACATCCTCTCAAGTTTCTCTCAAGATTCAAGACCCAAAAAAGGGGCAAACAACACAAATCAAGTGTCGGAAATTCCGTGGCGCTAGTAAGTCTCTTGTTTTTCTTGTTGTTGCTCATTTTTGTGTCGTTCCAACTCATGTGGGAGGTTTTTTTAAAGGGTTTATGTTCTGTAAATACTCCCTCATGTTCTTAATATCAATTCTAGGTGATTTCAAGCCTTCTAAAGTGATTCTAGTGCCGAAAAACACTAATTGATCGCTAGTTTCGCTTTTTTGTTGTTGTGGCAGCATTGGAGGGATATTTCATGGAAATTTAAGGTCAAATTGGAGTTGTTATTTATGTATAAAGGTAATGAACCTCTTACTCTATATGTATTTAAGATTATCCAAGTTGCGGCTAAGCCATTGAAGCTAGAACTTGTGAAATATATATCGAAATGCTTGGTAGTAATGTTATTGTTTTGTGGACTGTTTTGCGTTGCCGTTGGGCTGCGTATTTTACTACTATTTTGTGGAGTTTTGGAGGAGGAAGGGTGTGGATAAACACCATATATATGTAGGGTTATGGGCTGATAGTTATTTGTAACATTTCCAGGTTGTTTGACACGACTACGGTGGTCGTCGTATGTATGGAGTGATTAGGCTGTGTGTGGACTATTATGGGAGGCTCAATATGTTTATTATTGATGTTGTTTGGGCTGTTTGGTGACTGTTTTGAATGGTGTGAGGTCATATATATAGGGAAGGTGCTGTCCGTTTCATCGTAAAATAGGTTGTGGTCGATACATAATAGTTATGATGCTTAAATGATAACGATAGTATCGTTTCTCTTATTGTAGACTAAGGAGTTTTGAAAATTGCATAGCTTGAGATTGGGGCAGTATATACAAGGTATGTGAGGCTATCCCTTTCCTTCTTTTGCACGACTCCGATTGTACATAATGTAATGAACGAGCTTCCAAGATACTCTACTCTTAGAAGCTAGCAGTACTTACATTGTTTTCCCTCTTATGGAACGATTGATGTTAATGTTGCTTCTCTTATTCTTATGTTATCAGTGTTGTTAGTACTTCCTGATTCTTATAAGGTTCATAGTGAAGAGTTAGTCCTAATAACGTGTACAGAGGATACCGACCTTACGTCACTCCGAAAGGTTTAGAATGTGATTCTATGAGTCGAGCATGCATTATATATATGTATCTATTTTACTCTACCGAGCCACGCTATAGTTGGCCGGGTACGGCACCTATTGTGCAACCACTGATCAGTTGGGTTTTACCGAGCTCCACGTGGCCGGGTACGATTCTACCGAGCCTTATGATGGCCGGGTACATTTTTTTTACCGAGCCTATTATGTCCGGGTACGATATGATGATGATGCCCACAGAGGCAAATGTTTTAAGGGTTTATGTATTTATACATATGTATCATGCATTTCATGTAAGTAGCCCTCAGAGGTACTAAGATGTTACAGGTTGTATATTCTCTATCCTTGCTTACATTACTGATCGTATTTATGGTTCCCTGCCTTACATACTCAGTACTTTATTCGTACTGACGTCCTTTTATTTGTGGACGCTGCATGTCGTGCTGCAGGTCCTGATAGACAGGCAGGTGCAGCTCCCCCACCACAGTAGGCTGTCCAGTTTAGCGGTGATTGGCGAGATCCCTTCTCCGGACTTGCCTTGGTCTTGGTATGCATTTTTGTTATAGACATTATGGGTATGTCGGGGCCTTTTTCCAGCTATGTTGCAGCACTTATGTTCCTTTAGAGGCTCATAGACAGGTGTCGACTCATGTATAGTTTGGTATGCCTTGTCGGCTAGTTTTTGTTGTATAGTCTTTCATAGTAGCGTGGTAGCTTATACCTTATATGTAGTTTCTTGATTGTCTGGTCATCCCCTGCTATGTATGTTCATGCCGTCATATTTTATTGCTGGTTGTCCATGATCCAGGTCTACCATTTATATTGATCTCGTCAGCCCTAAAAGATAATAATGAAGGTTAGATGAAATGTACGTTGGTGCTCGGCAAGTGTGGTCGGGTGCTAGTCATGGCCCTCCAGTTTGGGTCGTGACAAACTTGGTATCAGAGCAAGTCTTTCCTAGGGATTGTCTATGAGCCGTGTCTAGTAGATTCTTGATTATGGATGTATAGCGTGCCACATTTATAATTAGGAGGCTACATGACATCTAGGGTTGTTACCTTCTTCCTAAATCTAGATCGTGCATAGAGTTGAGTCGTAAGTGTTCGTCTCTAATATTCACCTTGTTTTTTTTTAGTGATGCCTTCGACTAGGAAGCTCTCTACGAATTGCTCAATGGGAGAAAACCAACGCTGACTTACCTGAGAGCCTTTGGATGCAAAATATTTTGTTCTCAACAATGGTGGCAAATGGTCACATAACAAAGAAGATGAAGATGGAGAATTTACAAATACTCCTGGTGAATCTATAGATATTGCAAATGTAAAGACTGCTTTGATGAGTCAAGTCAAGCAAAGCGATTAAGGAGATACAACAGAATCTCCAAAAGGCACAGAAGAAACTGGTCCCTCTATCACCTCGACTGAAGCTGAATATAGGTATGTTGATGCTACATTAGGTACTCCTGATGCAGAACAAAAGAGTGAAGTCATAATTCTGTTGATGTCAATGATGACTCACATATGGAGGAACATGTTCCTTCAATTCTGAAGTTAAAGTATCCAACTAGAAGCAAAAGAGTTCACATCCCTTCAAAATATAATCACACCCTTAGACTCTGCTATTCAACCTAGTTCTAAGGCAAGGAACATGTTTTCCCTCTCAGCGTTCTTGTCTCAAATCGAGCCTAAGAACATCAAAAAGCATTGAAAATGCTAACTAGATGGCTGCTATGAAAGAAAAACTCCATCAATTGAGAGGAACCAAGTGTGGCACCTAGTCCCTAGTCCTTCAGATAGAACAGTGATTGGAACCTGGCCCAAAAGACTCTCACTTGAAGGGTGCCAAGGGAATTTTGAGGTATCCTAAGGGAACACATGACCTGGTCCTCGTCTATTTTTTAGGATATACTTTTGACTTCGTTGGATAAGCTGATGTTGATTATGTTGAATAAATAGTGGATAGAAAAGAGCACATCTGGAACAGTACATTTTCTAGGGTCATGCTTGATCTCATGGGGTACAAAGAAACAAACTCTGTGGTTGTTTCTATTGCTAAAGCTGAATACGTGGTTTCTGCTTCTTGTTTTGCTCAACTACTATAGATCAAGAAACATCCTGAAGACTTTAATGTATATGCAGCTTGAACCTGGTAAAACACAAGATGACAAAGCACATTGAGGTGCGACATCACTTTTTGAGGGATAATGTTGAAAAGGTTCTAATTTATATGAAGTTATGGAAGACGGAGGACCAAGTAGCAGACATCTCCACCAAGGCGCTGAGCAGTAAACACTTTGAAAGAAATCGTCTGGAGTTGGGGTTGATCAAGCTTAACTAAAGACCTGGTCCTTTGATGATTGGATATGTTAAGAAATAAAGGTACAATGCTAAAAAGTATTTTTTGGCGACATCTAACTCAAATCTATATTATTATTGTTGTACATACAAGGCAGTTTCAGGACAAAACAAGTAAGAGTGACATTGCCCTTCAAGGAGCTTTTGCTCAAATTTTCAAAAACCATCAAGGAACCCGGTTCTTGTAACTCAGGTTAGTAGTCTCTTCCATACTTATATGCTTTTTTAAACTGCTAAAGTGTAATGTCATTAATTTATTCCCATCTTTCTCCAAATTTTTAAGGTCCAAAATGTTAAACCTTTTTTAAACTGACATGTTGCCCCGAAAAACCATTTCCTTTTCTCACACCCAACTAAAACTGATTCTTTTCTTCAAAACTAAATCAACCTTATCTCAAAAAGAATCATTCTCTCTAAATATGCTAGAAGTGATTCCAACTCTGTCACCTTCCAAAATCCTAACTCATCTAAATCGAAACCCAAGAAGTCTTTGGTAGATTTTGATGGGACTTTAACTGAAAAAGAATGGGGTAGATCTAATATTCTAGAGAGTGAGGCTGAAATTGTTGTTGGGTTTGTAGAAACATTGAAGGATGGAGGAATCAGTGAATGTGCTGGAAAAGAGGGAACTGAATGACAGACCTGGTCCTTCAAATCCTTCTTAGGATGTTAATTCTGATGATGATCTTTTTCTCTTATGTTTTGTGCTTAAATGAACCTCCAATTTAGTCAAAAGTATTGATGAAAAGTAGGTTGATTGATGATGATGTGGTGATTGTGGAAGAGAGTATGAAGTGGAAAAAATTTCACTTGTGAGAAAAAATTCAAAAAAAAATGAAGAAAGAAAGTTGGCTGAGAAAGATGCAGCAGATGATAAGGGTGAACAGATTGAGAAAAGAAGAGGGAGCGAGGCCGCTCAGGGCAAGAAAGGGTAGTGTGAGTGAGGAACCTGGTTCTTTACAGAAGTAAAAGGTTGAGTTATCGGGTTTGGAGAGGTAGAAGACTCTGAAGTCTCAGTAAGTGCTGTTAGGCAGAGTGTTGACTCTGATATTGCTGAAAAATAGAGGAACTTCTTGACATTGTTGAGTTCCAAAAAATAGAATCACGTCTTTATTCCTCAAAGTCCTAATGTTTATGAAGAAGAATTAAACACTTCTATGTTGTATGGGATACTCTGATGCTATATGTGCATGGAACTGAGTTTGTTCTTGATGAGGAGAAGCTTGGGGAGATTCTTGGTGATCTGGTTGATGGTTTAGCTTGCTCAGATAGGTAGAGAACCAGGTCCCCGTGGACCCTTGGCAGAATAGAATGCTAAGTTGAAGGATGAGAATGAAAGATTGAGGAAATAGGTGGAGGACCTAAGAGAGCAGATGATCATTGATCAAAGGATTGTGAATGAACGAATGAACAAGCTCATCAAGGCCTTAGCCCCTTACTTTTCCTCCTGCCCAGTGATCCATGTCTTTCACTCCTTCCAAATTTCCATCTTCTTTTGATCCCTATGTTTGATGACATTGGTAATTTAGTTGTTTAAATTTTCATATTATGTATTGTTGAAACTACTGTGTTTTATTATAATTAAGCAATCACTCTATTTTGTGCAATGACATTCACTTGTTTTTCTTGTTATTGTTTATGTTGTGTTGCCCAAGTGGCATGAGTTAATGTTACTGAACTTCTTTCTGGTTGTGCTTCTTTTATTATTCTTTTCAATGATGCCAAAAGGGGAAAGTTAAATAGGTTTCAACATAGGGGAGGAACAGAATCGAATTGATATATTGTGTTGTGCATGAAAGATAGATATGCTTTTATATAGGTGTCAACATGGGGGTGGAACAATATCGAATTGATATACTGTGTTGTGCATGAAATATAGCTCTGCTTCGCAGGGGGAACATTCCTGATAACATATTGATTATAGGTTTGATCCGCAGGGAAACATGTGAAGAATCTGGTTCTCAAGGGGAACATTAATTTTGGGTTTGTCATCATCAAAAAGGGGGGAATTGATAAGTTATGGTATTTTGTGTTTTGATGATTTCCCAAACAATCTTGAAGAACCATTTGTGATCAGTTCCTTTGGTCTGGTTCTCATGGGGAATATGGTTGATTTGCAGGGGGAATAATGTGGAGATTTGGTTCTCAGGAGGAATATCAATTATAAGTTTGTCATCACCAAAAAGGGAGAAATTGATAAGTTATGCGTCATTTGTTTTGATGATTTGACAAAGTTCATGAGAGAACCCAATAAGGAACCTGATATAATTAGTTCTCTTGCGTTCAGAGTAACCAGTCAGATGTCTGGTTTAGTTCTCAACAAAATCAGATAAGGGAATAGCAGAGGGAACAAATATGGATTAATTCCCTTGGTCGTCATATAGTCAACTCTACAGCTTTAAACATTCTCAAGACCTTAATATCACAAGTTTCCAGGTTAGGATCCAGTTTGGGATATGGCTCAACTCTTTAGAGTCGAAGGAACAACTGAGGGAACAGGTCCCTACCAGTTCTCTAGGTGATTGTATGAAGTCAACTCTCTAGTTGGAAAGTTGCTGCCTGAACACGCTACAGTACAGGAACAGTGTAGCAGTCAGCTTTCTATGAAAAGATTTTTACCTACCTTGCTTACATCATTGTAAGTGATGTCATACATGTATTATTAACATCAAGGAAGGTAAAACAATCACTTGAACACTTGCAAATCAAAATAAAATATTCTCTTAAGTGCTAGCCACCACATCTTTCAAGCAAAGCTACTGCAACCTCAAGGACCAGATTCAAAGATTGAAGATATCTTAAGTCCTTAGGTTTGTTGAGTCTTTGTTATTTTGTTATTCACTTGTAATTCCCACTTAGCTTAGTTAGAAGCATTTTGTAGGAAACCCTTTGTAAATCATAAACCCTTGTGTTTGTGTCTTGGCTAGAGTTAGTCGAGTTGCGAAGTCTTTGTAATAGAGTTATTATAAAGTGGCTTGCAATAGTGTAGTTACAAGTTAGTGAGGGATTAAGAGGTTAATTCCTAGGTTACAATAGGTTGTAATCTAAAGATTGCTCAATAGTGAAGTTGAAATCCTACAAGGGTAGGTCGTGGTTTTTAATCTTGTTGAGCTAGGAATTTTTCACGTAAAATTTCTCTGTGTTCTTTATTTACTGCTGATTTACTGTGGGAACAAATAGAGAACCTGGTTCCCTATACTATTTGGTTGTATATTTTGTTGCTTATGGTGGGAACTGATATAGAACCTGATTCTTTATATAGTTTGGTGGATTCTTAAATTCTATCATGTTAGGATATGATTCTTTGTGTGAGGTTCGTGTGTTTTAGTTATACTATGTGTGAATAGAAATGTGCTTGTGGTGATATATGTTGAACTTGTGGAACGTTTCTCTCATTGATTCTCTTTCCATTATTAGGAGCATTTAAGTTATTGCTCGTTTCGCACACGTATTACATGGTATATGGTTTGAGGTGATATTGGCGTGGTGTGTCAGTAGAGTAACTATATTTGATGGGATAATGCTATTGAACCTGGAATGAGTACTATCGAATTTGATTGTAGAATATTTGAAAGGATAATATCACTGATCGACTTAGAATTTGGATATGATTCTTGTCGGACGAGAAAGAGCTACATGACTTGTTGATCTGATGAGAGGTTATGAGTTTCTATGTATTCCTTTCATCATCGATAGTGTGCGAAGGTTATTTATCATGCTCAACTCTAGTCCTAAAAAGGATAAGCGGTCGCTACAAATATAACCTGATTTATGAGTCCAGGGTCGAATCTCACAGAGAACTAATGCTTAGCTATAGCTATTTAATATAACTAAGAAAGCAAGTTCAAATAATTTTTGAGTGATAAAGATTAAGATTTTTTTAAAACTACTTAACTAAAGTAATAAGATTATCAACTAAAGAGAAATATGTGAATTGAAGAGAGAGAAAACCCATGATTATGATTTCCTCAATTATCAGGATGAATGCTTAACGTGTTCAATATAATCATGCTGATTTATCCTCCACTGATCGTGACTTCTCCTATTACCACAATTATCTCTCGATTAAAAGCAGTAATTTTCTTGAATTATTCTCTCGAACTAACCCTAACTAGCAATTCAAGAGACTCACAAAGATCGTGTCAAAGCTTCGTTATCTCTAATCCCACTTTTAAATCCAAGTATTTAATCTCTTAATTTACTCGAAAGTGACATTGTTCCACAACAACCTAATCAAGTATTCTTTTTCAAGCAACACATGATAAATAGGCACAGTTAATCGATGACCATTCAATTAACAACAAGTGAAATGTAGTTGAACAAATAGATTATAAAAACGACTAATTATAAATATGCATGATCAATAATTCACCCAATAATTGATTCCATCAAAACCCTAGAAAAAAGGTTTAGCTACTCATATTATTACTCAAATATACACAAAGCATTGTCAGACCAATATCCATAGAAATAAAGATAGAAAGGTAGAAAAAAACTCTTCGATTTGTCTTGTGGAATGGACTTGAGGATCTTCCGGGTTCAATTTTGCTTCAACAATGGTGTTCCTTGCCTTCTCGGGTCAAGAATGTGATTGAAATAAGGGTAAGAAGCTTTTATATCATGTCCCTAAGCCAAATGACTAAGTTGCCCCTCAAGATAAAAATGCAGGCAAATTTGCCCTTGTGCTTCGCACAGGGTCTAGTTAAGTTTTCCAGATTTTTCTATGCTTTTTGAAGTTACCTCACTGACTGGGTCCAATTTTTCATTTCTTCAGAAAATGCCTTTTAGCTTCATTAATGCTCAAATCACCTCAAATATTCACTCTTGGCTTCCTACATAACAAACTTCAACAACTAAGCTCAATTGGTCTTCTTTTAACCTTCAAAATACCTAAAAAAATCAAAGTAGGGGTAACATATATTCGATTACATGTAAATCTCGTATATTATCACCACCCCACACTTAGACTCTTGCTCGTCCTCGAGCAACTTTCAAAATTAAGCACAATGTCAAGAAACACATTTCAACATAAAAAACTCAAATATCACACTAATAACAATGGTTTATACCAACACTTAGAACCCAGCATATGCACTCTTCATACATTTTCTCAAGTTTTAAACTCATGCCAGGATTAGTTAAACTATTCAGGTGACTCTTTCTACCATCCTCACCTCAAAACTTGACTCTAATGTATTCCACACTATGACTCGCTCCTTGTGCCAACTCAAAATTCAAGGTCTATACCAATCCTTTGCATAACATGTTCCCTCACCAACAAATCACAGAGCAAGTAGTCCACACACTCAAATATACCTTCAAGTATAGTTTAAGGACTCAAATATTGAAAGAATTCGCTCACTGTCACAAAGAAAATCTTATGTCACCCAAGTTCATACCATAGGCTTGCCCGCAGTGTAAGACTTTACTAATCTAAGCTTATAATGTGTAGGATCAAGTAAGACTTTATAGGTACTAATGTAGGCTAAGGGACGAGTAGGATATATTTCAGAAAGTGACGACTAACCTTCCTAAGCACTTTAATATACTATACTTCACTTCTAAGCACCTTCTTTCTCATGACCACTTTAATGTATTGCCATAAAACCATACATATTTAACCCCTTTATTCATTAAGCACATCAACATATAGATACTCACTTGACCATACAAAGATATGAGAGGTGTTATTCATTTTTTTACTCTCATTAATCTGGTATTTTCGGCTAGTATCTTTTCTTTTTGTTTATACGCAAGTGAACCTTGTCAGCCTTTCTATGGTTCCACTCAAAAGCTACCCACTCTTTTTGTTTACTCTTATAGCTATTTATGTGATTTCGAAGATAAAGTTTTAAAAAGATTTGATTAAGAACAAAGAGGGTTCGGCTTGTAATGTGGTTAACAAAGAAAAGGTCTACAGGCTCAAAAGGAGTGACTACGGATAATATTAGCACTGGTAAGCAAATAGGCTAAATGGTCAATCAAAGAAAGCCTATATCACTTCCCAAACTTACAAGACTTAATCATTTCACTTTGACTCACACACGGGGCAAGTTCTAGACTAGCAGGGATGGCATAAAGTACACTAAAATCTCACTTCACACAATGCACATGACTCATTTAGGATTGTCCCGACCTTACTCTAGAGTTAAAGCAACTAGCACAGTCATCATAAAATTCTAGCACACGAGAATTAATCACAAGAGTAAAAAAAATGAGCCTCGGTGTTAAACGAAAGCCACACATATTGTCAAGGCATGTAATTATAGAGATCATGAAGAAAGTACTTAGTTCAAATACTCCAGACGTAAGCCCCGATATAAAACATGTCAAAATGCATGGATACCTAAGTTCTCTCCATTCCATTATTAGTTCAAAAGAAAAAAAATATTTTTCTTTCGACTTTAAACCCTCAAGAAAACTATCTAGGAAGTCCATCGTCGGGAAAAGTTCAAAATATTTTGAAAATTTTACCTACAAGAAAAAAAAACTATTACCAGTTCAAAGAGTCATCCCTTGGAAAAGAATCGTGGCCATAAGAAAAACCAAGAGGGATTATTTCTAACTAATTTTTTTTTTCAAAACACATGAAATAACACAATTAAAATAGCATAGATCACCCAAATAGTCTCTTCACCCCACACTTAAAATTGTGCATTGTCTCATATGCACACCCATAAATACAAGAGGGTAAAAGAAACTCCCTGGTAGGCCAAAGGCCGAAGCATTAGCAGATCATGGGGGTACTCAGACTTCTGTCAGACTTGGTTCTTTGTGCGGGAACCTCACACTTAGTTCTAACCATCTCAATTGCTTTTGCTTTCTTCTAATAGCCTTGCTTCCCATGCTCCTACAAAAAAAATACTACAAAAATAATACAATAATAAAAAATAAAATTAAATTAAAAAATAAAAGGAAGCAGTAAAACTGGGTTGCCTTCCAATAAGTACTTGATTTAACGTCGCGACACGACGCAAATCACTTTTTGCTTCCGCCTCGAGCTTATGAATTGATCCCCATGTTTTGCTTTAAGTTTTGTACTATGTTCTAAGGATGGTGGAACAAATCTAACTGCCCCAAGAAAATAATGTAGTATTATGCACTTCTTAGCCTTTGCATGAGGTATGTAATCCTGACTTCATGGCAAGAAGAATTCCAGAATGTAGGCACATTGTTCCTCATTCTTAGACTCCTCAATTGGCTCGAATGACTCTATTTTCATATCATCATCCAAACACAATGTGTAAAAATGCTTGGAGTGTGGACCAATACGCTCAACTACATGAACTTTAGAACTGTCAACATCCTCAATACCAATGACACTAGGGTTAACTAAATATGTATCCTCGATGTCCTTGGTTGTTTCTAGTATCTCTTCTACAACATCGGCATCCTCAAATTCTAGTTTGATAGATTGTTGGTATTTTACTCTGACCTCCTCCATTAGCACCTCAATTTATGCATCTAATGTATGCTCTTTTTGGCTACTATCCACAATATTAGCTTGTTGAGAATTAAATGCTTCAACCAATTGACTCACTTGTGCCTCCAAGTTAAGAATATTTGCCGCTTGCCTTTCTATCTGCAACTGTCTTTCTTCATTTTGTTTCACAAGGCACTTTAACATATCCTTGATTTCTTTCAGATTATCATTCCCGAGTTCTTTATTCCTATTAACTTCACAAGAAAAAAGCAGAACCATCATAGTAAGAGGTTGGGGGAGGATAAGAAATATAAACACAACCATGAAAGTGACCGTCTTGACCACCACACACATCACACATATTTCATAAATAAGATTGAGTTGGTGCACATAACTCACTCTCTGGAACATTTTGAAAACTTTGCCATGGGTGGTCTCCTTCACAATATATATAAGGATCAAAAGTAAAATTACCAACACCTAAACTCCCATAATTCCAAGATGTCATGTTTCTCAAATCAACAAGTAAAACAAAATAAAATTAAAAAAAAGAACAAAACAAAAAAAAGTTCAAACTTGAAACCTAGCAATATATATAGCTACAACTACACCTTTAGTTCACCGGCAACGGTGCCAAAATTTGATCACGCCCAACTCTAGTTCTAAAAAGGATAAGTGGTCGCTGCAAATATAACATGGCTTATGAGTTCAGGATCGAATCCCACAAAGAACTAATGCTTAGCTATAGCTATTTAATATCACTAAGAAAACAAGTTCAAACAATTTTCGAGTGATGAAGATTAAGATTTTTGTTTTAAACTACTTAACTAAAAAATATACTAATGTAATAAGATTATCAACTAAAGAGAAATATGTGAATTGAAGAGAAAAAAACCTAAGATTATGATTTCCTCAATTATCAGGATGAATGCTTAACATGTTCAATATAATCACGTCGATTTATTCTCCATTGATCATGAGTTCTCTTGTTACCACAATTATCTCTCGATCAAAAGCAGTAATTTTCTAGAATTATTCTCTCAAACTAACCCTAGCTAGCAATTCAAGCGACTCACAAAGATCGTGCCAAAGTTTTGTTATCTCTAATCCCACTTTTAAATCCAAGTATTTAATCTGATAACTTACTCGGAAGTTACACTATTCTACAACAACCTAATCAAGTATTATTTTTCAAGCAACACATGATAAATACACATAGTTAATCGATGGTCATTCAATTAACAACAAGTAAAACGTAGCTGAACAAATAGATTATACAAACGGCTAATTATAAATATGAATGGTCAATAAATCACCCACTAATTGTTTTCATCAAAACCCTAGAAGAAAGGTTTAGCTACTCATACTATTACTCAAATATACATAAATCATTTTCAGACCAATATCCATAGAAATAAAGATAGAAATGTAGAAAAAAACTCTTCGATTCGTCTTGTGGAATGGACTTGAGGATCTTCCAAGTTTAATTTTGCTTCAATAATGGTGTTCCTTGTCTTCTCAGGCCAAGAATGCAGCAGAAATAAGGGTTAGAAGCTTTTATATCACGTCCCTAAGCCAAATGACTAAGTTTCCCCTCAAGATAAAACACATGCAATTTTGCCCTTGTGCTATAGCTGTGCTTTGCACAGGGTCTAGTTGAGTTTTCCAGATTTTCCTGTGCTTTTTGAAGTTACCTCACTGCCTGGGTCCGATTTTTCTTTTCTTCAGCAATTGCCTTTTAGCTTCATTAATGCTCAAATCACCTCAAATCTTCACTATTGGCTTCCTACATAACAAACTTCAACAATTAAGCTTAATTGATCTTCTTTCAACCTTCAAAACACCTAAAAATACATCAAATTAGGAGTAAAATATATCCAATTACATGTAAATCTCGCATATTATCAGTTATGAATGAGTTTTTATTTGATATGAGGTTTATTACCGGTACCAAATTTGTTTTTGAACAGCTACTGTGATCGAAAATTATTGTTACGAGTATGCAAGTTATGTGGTATATCATGTGATTAAATTTTGAGTTATGGTTATGGATTGATACAACTTGTCCAGACTTGCACATAGTATAGATGTGATAATCGGGTCTTATAATGAGTTCCAAATGTTGGAGATTTTACGCTAAGATTTATGGACTAAGATTGAAGTAAGAATATTCAGTTAGGTTATGTTGTCAGGCTTATATTAATTGGAGTGATGTGGGATCACCCACTAGTATGGTCGTGGTGAGTTTACATAGTGATTGGATGTCTTTAGAATAACTCTTGGCACGTTCGAGGATGAACGTATGTTTAAGTGGGGGAGAATGTAATGACTCGACCGATCGTTTTGAGCATTTGCATTCTGTTAAGCTGTTTGAAGTCTTGAGTAACTTCGTATGATATATTATGACTTGTATGATTCATCGGTTTTGGTTTTCATGTGATTCAGAATTGATTTAGAAGAATAGATCTCATGTTAGAAGTTTTAAGTTGGAAGAGTTGACCAAGTTTGACTTTATGTATATTTGAGCCCGGATCAGAGTTTTGATGATTCCGTTAGGTCCGTATGGCAATTTTAGACTTGAGAGTATGCCAGAATTTGCATTTGAATGTTTCTTGAAATTTTTGGCGTTAATTGGCGAAAGTTGACAATTTGAAGGTTTTGAAAAGTTCATAGGTTTGACCGGAAGTTTATTTTGCTGATATCGGGTTCGGATTGTGGTTTTAGGGATTGGAATAGATTCGTTATATCATTTGGAACTTGTGTGCAAAATTTTATATCATTCCGGATTGGTTTGATATAGTTCGGCACGAGTTTTGGAAGTTGAAAGTTCATAAAATTTGATTTGAGGTGTGATTCGTGATTTTGATGTTGTTATGTGTGATTTGAGGCCTCGAGTAGGTCCGTGCTATGTTTTAAACTTGTTGGCATGTTTGGATCGAGTCTCGATGGGTTCGGGTGAGTTTCAGACAGATTTCGGAGCTTCATGAATAGTTGGTTTATGTTGTTATATGGTGTCACAATTATTGTTCGCGATCGTGAAGATATAAATGCGGTTGTGTAGGCTAAGTCTGGAGATGGGCACTTTCTTCATCGCGTTCGCGACTGGGAGACTGTGTTCGCGTAAGTTGTGGGGATAGGAGTATCGCGTTCGCGTATGTGGAATCGCGGTCGCGTTGTGTTGACCTGGGCAGCTAGGTGTTGGTGAATTCTCTTACGCTTTCGCATGGAGTTGGCTGCATTCACGAATCGTTGGAATCTGTGGACATCGCATTCATATAAATAGGCTCGCGAACGCATAGAATGTCTTAGGGCAGTGTGAATTCTTCTTCTTCGCGATTGCGATTCATATATCTGAGCAGTGATTATAACGTATAAGTACTCTATTTCGGGTCCTTGAGTCATTTATCATATTTTGAGCTATGGAACTCGAATTTGGCCGATTTGAAGGCATTTTCACTACATGGATTAGAGTAAGTATTTTCTACTCGGTTTTGATTTTATTCATGGTTCCACCTTCGATTTTGGAATTTGATTGATGATTTTGAAAGATAAATTGGGGTTTTTTGTCTAAATTTTCCTCAAGTTATTATTTGAGTTTTGTACATCGATTCGGAGTTGGATTTGTGTGATTTTAGTATGGTTGGACTCGTAATTGAATGGGTCGGAATTTGTGAGTTTTGTCGAGTTCCGAGGTGCGGGCTCGGGTTTGACTTGGTTGACTTTGAGTAATTGATTAAAGATTCGATCTTTATCGTTTGGGTTTGTTCTCGCACATGGGCTCAACTCCACACATATGTGCACCCATAGCACGTAGATATCACAAATAATTCAGGCAACAAGCCTCAACCAAGCGGGATGGAGGTTATAGAGTATTGTTTGGCTTGCTCAGTATTTGATTTGTCTTGTTTGAGATAAGTATGCATCGCACAAAATAATACAAAAAAAATTGCATAAATTATGTGTATATTAGCTACTTAGAGTTTGATAAGGATTAAGGTAAATCGAATGTTGTAAAAAGTTGTGCGCCAATTATTTTTTGCTTGTACGATTAATCAAACGTTGTACCTTGTTCATGTTAAAGTTTATGCTCGGATAATGTTTGTTTATGCGGTTCTCACCGGCAAGTATTATACATTTTTCACCTTTTAGTTATTAGTTATGTGGTGAGCAGAAAGTTAGGGCTGTTTGGTTAGAAGGATAAACAAACTGGTTTTTGTATAAAACGATGCACTATTTATACAGCATTTCTTTACTAATTTATTAACTTTGTACTTCTAATATAATTCTACATATCCAATTTTATTTATTTTTGGATATTAGACTTATTTGTAACATACTAAAATTTTACACGAGAAACCAAATATCATATAACTATACCGATATAACGTATATTTGATGTAACATAATACACACATACGGATAACTAGTATTTGGGATTGAAAAGAATACAGTAGGAAGAGAAGGGTATTAAAAGTGAAATATTTTCTATGAAATTGCATTATCTGTACATATGCAAAAGCAAACAAACAGGTGTACCCATATGACCAAATTACCAACCAGTGGTGAGGTTGGTGAAGGAATAATGAGAGGAATGGGATTTGTGGGACCTTATGCATATTACACTTCATAATAGCCAACTACTAGTTGACACGTAAGAAAGTAGGGCCCATTAATAGACAAAAGGACAGCTCTCCAATTGTGTTGAGAGTTTGAGGAATTGAAGGAAGAAGACCCAAAAGAGTTCCAATTTCTAGCTATGTTGTGTGGCCATGAAAGTTGATCCTTTTCTTGGGGAAAAATCACCTCATTTATGTTAATTAAAAATTAGCTACAACTTTAATCATTTTTTCATATGAAATAAAATTTGAACAAATAACCCTTAAAAATTCGGTAAAATTCTAGCATAATATATTAGAGTTCAATTTTTTTATATATGAGATTCAAGCATAATGTGCTGGAAGTTTGTACGCATGAGCTCCGTAATCTAGCATATTATGTTGAAACTTTTCGTATTTCAGTTTGGGTATTGTTGTCCAGATGTTATTTCCGCATAAAATAATAGTAATTGTTAATATATTATTCTCCATGGAAGTGTGAAAATGTATAACATTGAAGGCTAAGCTTACACAAATCAAAGAATAGAATTCTCAACACAATTGGCTATAAGGGTGAATACCATAATTTTTTATGCTCTTGGTGAGACAATTTGGCTATAAGCTATTTTTTCTCTAGTAAATATTCTTGGCTTTCACTCCACAAACAGCCTTTTCTACCCAACCAAGCAAAAATGAATCCATGTAAGTCTCTCAATTTATCATAAATAAAGTTGTTAACTTTTGAAGGAGAAGTCTCTACTTTTAAAAAAAAAAATTGAATAACTGAACGCAATGGCTAGACTTTATGGCCTTAAGAATTTCTTTTTCTTTTTTTTTTTGGGCAAAACTCTATCACATAATTTTTGAGATTTTTACTAACTACATTGCCTTTTTTTCAGTCAATAAAAAGTAGTAGTACAAAATATACAACTGTTACTATAGTCAGTTGTTATCTCAACGCAAGACCAAATACATGGGAATACAATCCCATTTGAACATGATTTCAAGCCAAAAACAACAATACTAGTATATAATTTGTTCCCGTTTGCTGAAGGCCTTGACGAGCAGAGTTATCTAATACTTGTGCCAATAGGAGTAACAAAATTAGCAGTAACATAATTCAGTGAAGTATATGCACGAACCTAATCTGGACTCCACCATTATATTGTTTCAAGAAACCAATTGAGAAAATAAATAACTGCACCTACTCTCACATTATTACAGTAGTTGCAATTGCATGGAATTGAGGGCATTATTTTCTGTTGTGTCTCCCTCTTTGCCCTTGGCAATTGGCACAAGACTATGCCCCTTTCTTTATTTGGTTCCCCATTGATTGCTGAAATTGATTACTCAAGAGAATCACATATTTAAAGATAACTAATTATCTATATATCATAGTTAGGACTTAGGAGCAAAATCATGATGGTGCTTTCTTTTCAATTACTTGTTGTTTATGCTGTATCATTACAATATCACTTAAAGCCTTTTTTCCTTTTTTTTCTTTAATTCTTTAGAGTACACTTCTTTTGCTTTGGTGGAGGAAATGATGGTTCCTTAAATCTTTTGTGGAAACTTTTGCGATGAGCATTTGCTTCAGCCTTGGTGGCTCTTGACATGATAAGAACTAATGAAAGCCCAACATTAGCTCATTCAAAATCCTTCCCTTGGAATTGATTAGAATATTAAGAGCAAACACATAGTAGATCATTTAAAAGAAACAAAATAAGTGCTTAAGAAAAACGAAACCAAAAGATACGAGTTCTAAAGGGAGAATATAATCTCGGGAATCACAATAACACTATTTAGTCCTGAGAACTTTTTCTTTTAATATCTTTAAACTACATTTTAAAAAATATAAAATTTATGCAATGTAAATGGTATTAGATCCTTTTGGTATAAAGAATATTTCAGTAGATAGTTAAGTTGATCGAGAATTTTTATGGAATTTTTATTTATCTATATTTATTTAGGAACTTATTTAACTTACTATTGAAGTGTTAACTTAATTACAAATTCATGGACAATTTACCAATTATATATACAATTATTGATAATTAAGGATCCCTTGATGTTAGGTATTTAATAGGAAAAATGTTATACAAGCATCAGTTCCCCTACACAGGCTGTGTATCCCAAAACCTCACCTACGTAACATATATTCTTGTTTGAAACACTAGCACGAAGTTGAATTCGAAGTTTGGAAGCGATTGAATCTAATTACTAGAGCTTAGCGAAGAAAACAACTGGGGTATTTTGATTTGGCCGCCAAGTATACAAAAAAGGTATTGAGGTATGATTCAGAGCTATAATTGACTGTTTTCTGACGACAGTAGGGATTAGGAGGGAGACAACAGAAAACATGAAAAGAGGAGAGAGAAAGGGAGATGAGAGAAAAACGTTGCGCTAATTACGATGTATATAATTTGTAGAAAATAATCAATCAACTTTGGTAAATAACAAACTTTAGATATTTAGGGTAAATAACTTTATAATTTAGTGCATAGACGAAAGCTTTACTTTCGGGTTCCTATATCGTTAAATACATTTCACTCCCGTTTTCGAATCCCACAAGTAAAAATTTTGGCCGCCCTTGCAGCATCATTAGTTTATAGCTTTACACCTATAAATTGTGGCCACGGCATTTTGGTTATAATGTTAGTCTTATCTCTTTTATATATAATTTAGGAACATTGCTTGATGCTCTATGATTTATACATGTTAATATGAAAAGAATTTTATTTTTCTTAAATTTTTATTTAATATCATGTATTAAACTTTTCACAATAACTAAATAATAATAGACTAAGTGATAAAATAACATTAGAAAATTCTAGCTTCCAAGGCAAAAAACTAACGAGATTCAAATTTGTCGCCATTTCTCCAGACCATTTTTTCAAATACCACATCACAAATGCAAATACGCAAATGCCAGCCAGAACCACTTATAAATTGGATTTGGCAACAGCAATAGTATGCAAATCAAAAGACGAAAAAGACTTGCATGTCCAACAAGCTATAAATGCAGATCGACACCTATATGAAGCATATCATAAAACCTCCCGTACAAGATACAAATTTCTCTGCCAAGTAGACCTTATAATCATGAGGCAAAAGTATATCATCTTCCAACTCGCAAATGAGTTGATGCAGCTTCATTAGTTTCGTGTAGAAACGCACCTCACTTCTTCCCACCGCCGGAGACATTGAACTTGAAGAATATAATATCTCCATCTTGGACCACATAGGTCTTGCCCTCCTGCTTGTACTTCCCCGCAGCCTGTGGAAGAGCAAATTCCTTAGACAAATTTGAAATGTCATGTATAAAGAAATTCCAGCTTTGTGCACAACTCAAGTCACGTGAAGGAACAAAACTGTAACCTTCCAACTGCTGGTTTTGGCTTATCAGACTTGTTCATTGGAGAACTTAACAACACATGAAGCCAATCCTAATTACAGAATTGAACAATAACATGCACAATTACAGCTCCTAGTACGGAGATATTGCCAAAAATTGTAATCTCCTCATTTCATCTGTTGCTTATGAAGAGCATGCTGACATCCAGTTTGCTAGTATAGCATTTTCCAATACCAAAATATCTTTTTATTTATGAAGTCCATCACAAAGTATATTCGCATTTCATTTTTCTTAACATTTAGTATGGGCCGACTTGCAAACACCTCAACTAGCACTTGCTATCTCCCACCAGCACATGTACCGGATAACTCTGTCCACAAAGAAATCACCTTACATTTTTTGTCTTAACTGGGATTTGAACCCTAATCCGTAGTCTCCCATGATTCTCACCCACTTCATTGACCGCTAGGCTAACCCCTTCTCCCCTTTTTTTTTGTGATAAGTAACTTGAGTAATACATATATAGTGTAGCTTAGAGAAGAATTCACATTATGATAAAGATAGGGATGCTAGGAGTGTTATATCCAATTCACCTAACAAGATGAAAAGCTGCCCTGACATAAAAAGGTCACATGTCTGGCTGGATATTATATATACTTGGAAGCACAACCGTATCTGAAGAAAAGAGAAGATATAGAGCCCGTTTGGATGGGGGCTTGTTTTAAGTGATTTTTAAGTCAAAATAGCTTTTAAGCCATAAGTTAGGAATTCTAGCCTTTTGCTTTGGGCTTGTTTTTGTCATTTTAACTTAAAAACAAGTGCTTAAAAGTACTTTTTTACTTTATGCAAACACTACAAAATGGCTTAAAAGCTATTTTGGCTTAAAAACACTTAGAACAAGCCAATCCAAACAGGCTCATAGGTATAACCAGAGCTATTGTTTGTTAAGGAGTTGAGTTTTACTACTGTTTTTCACATTACTTTTATTCTACGGAGAAATTTCATCAGAATTTTGTTTTAGCTTGTTTTTGTTTTGTGAGAACAAGTTGTGCTGAATACAGCACACAAATATGAGAAAATAATAATATAGACATATAGGCCGTGCTACCATTTGTGTGAGAGTTAAGTTTAACTCTTAGTCTTTCACATTATTTTTGTTCTCGTAGAGACCTTTTATTAAAAGTTTTTTTTGATAATGAAAAAAAAACCTTTTATTAAAAGTTTGCTTCAACTTATTTTTTGTTTCCGGAAAAAAAGTTGTGCAGAATTAAAGCACACATTATTTCCAGTATAGAGTCTTATGCAATTCCACTCGTGAAACTGGATGTGTCATTATATTGCCAATGATAACTCAATAAGAATACCTTTACAGCAGCCTCACTACCAAGTTCCTTTAGATCATCAAATTTCATCACCTGAAGACACCAATGCCCAAGTCAGCACTTTCACGGGCTAGTATTAGTATCAAGAGAAAAGACACATCGCAGCTTAATATTAAAGCACTCATAAATGAAAAGGATATAACTTTTTCGAAATGAGAATTACTGGCCCAGCACAATAAAATATTTCAGCTCCAATTAACAAAATTCCCCAGTTTTTTGGGGCAAGTCCGATTCCCAAAAGTCTACATATGCAATTCAATGTTATTAAAGTTTTCAAGAATAGGCATTTTCTGACAAAAGAAAAGCTTTCCTGGAAAAGCAGTTTGGAAATCGCTCAGGAGTTTCTAATTAAAACATTCAATTTATTTATGGGTGTAAAACAACAACCTGCACCATCCAGTCAGGTAAGGAATAAACTGAAATGTTTAGGATCTAACTTTCTGAATCCTGAAAAGGGTAGAGAACAAGGAAAAAGAAGGGACAAAATGACCTCAGCACAGATAAACCCTCTCTCAAAATCTGTATGAATTGTTCCGGCAGCTTGAGGAGCCTTCATTAGCCTGCGGATTTGCCAGCATTTAACCTGCATTAAGAGGAAAAAAACAGTTATGAGGCCTGATAAATGGTGAGCTCAATTTTTTTTTATTTTTTTTATTTTTGTGCATGTAGGAGGTTGGGGGGGACCAAGTTATAGACAAGCAGAAGGGCATTTCCCCTGATTTCTCTTTTTTTAAAATCCCCTTATAACATGATAATAATGTAGAATTGAATCCCTACTACAAAACAAAGTATTATGTAGCTTAGAAGCAGGCCAGTGTATTAAAACCAGTAATCCAGTATAAGCATGAAAAGCATGGGCAGAAAGGACGATTGCCTCCAGCCAATTTATATACAACACACTTTCCATTTTGGAACATCTCAAATTGTTTGGCATCATTTCATTTTTATACAATTTGCACAGCTTACCAGAATTCAAATCACTAAACAGTTCAACCTTTAACTTTGATGTGATGTTTTCCTACCAAACTAACTTTTCAGCCATTACTTTTAATATGCTTCCACTATGACTAATATAATATATATGTCAAATTAACATCTTAAATTCCACATCCAGTTAAATGCCATCATATAAACTACGATTGGGGAGGGGAGGGGGTTAAAATACCTATGCAACATCAAACTCAACGCTAGTTAAGAAGGAAATGGGAGGGAATGAAAAAGAGGAAGAATTTGAAATACCTCATCTGGCCCTGCTGTGAAGAAATAAATGAGATTAATGGCTGCAAATCCAGTCTTTATGATTTTTGGGAGGCAACTGTAGCATGATAAATCAAGGTCAGCTGGATAAAGTGACGAAAATTATGCTTTTCATATATACATAGGCTTAATTTCCTGGCAGAGTATAAGGTAAATGGGAAAGATCTGTTGATGCTTAACAAATAAAATGGTATCATTATCCTAATGTATAACATCGGATTACCAAATTGACCCAGAAAGAAAGCCACTGTAAAAGTAGCTTAAATTGCAGAATCGTGTATCCTCTTCCCTTTCTAGAAAGTAGATATTTAGAGGCTTTAACCCATCAAAGTAGTCCAATGCCGTAATAATCTCTGAATGGCAGCATTCATTAGACATGCTTCCATTCCAAGAAATACAATAAGGTACTACTGATCATTACAACTGCAGATTAGATGTTTCAAGACAACGATGAAATGTTAAGTCCAATCATGACTTCGAGGAAACTCAATCGCATGATACACAAGAAGAAGACGGTGTAATATTCAAGCCAGGGGATATTACTCCCTTCTCTCAATGTGTCACAAATAACATGCAGTCAGTTGATGCTGATGATCTGGAAAGCTGGTCAGTGGATGAACCTGAACCTCTGGACACTTGTTTCCTTGAGGCAGAGGCAGAAGCTTCTCTTTGGGTTCGCAAAAATATATTGAAGACGAGCAAGTCCTATGGGGTGAATTTTCAGGGGTGTGAGGAAGAAGCTCTATCACTTTTTATGAAAATTGACGGGAGAAGGCAAGTGAAAAGGGATTAAAGGGATTATGGAAGTTCAAAACCTAGTCTTCAATATGAACTTCCCAGAGTCAAGCTCAAGGAACAGGGGGAAATCCATCAACAATAGTTATCAATGAAGGTAAAAATTATTTCTTGGAATGTTAGGGGATTGAACCGAAGGGTCAAAAGGTCTGTAGTTAAAATGCTAATAGAGAGATGGAAGGCAGACATATATTGCTTCCAAGAGACCAAATTGGAGAGGATATTCAGTGGTTTGTGAAACAAATTGGGGACAACAGGTGGATCAAATTTGGACGTCTAGAAGCTAGTAGAAGAAGGGGGAGAGGCATCCTAGTTATGTGGGATAGCAGGCTTTGGAGAGGGGAAGTAATCAATATAGGAAGCTACACTATTACCTGTAGTTTTGAGTCTCTGATGCAAAACTTTAAATGGCATCTGACAGGAGTCTATGGGCCACACTGTAGATTGGAGAGAAAGAATGTTTGGTGGGGAGCTGCTGCTTCAAGGGGACTCTGCACAGGGCCTTGGGTCGTTTGCGGAGATTTCAACATCACAAGATTCACGGATGAAAGGAGAAATGGCAACTCCATCACTAGAGCTATGTCTGACTTCACTAGCTTTATTGATGACATGGAACTCATTGACCCTCCATTATTAGGAGGGATTTACACTTGGACCAGGGGAAACAACACTCATATTGCCTCCAGAATTGATAGAATTTTGTTCTCTTCAGAGTGGGATGAAAATTTCAAAAACATCAGGCAGTCAATTCTAATTAAAGTATCATCAGATCACTCTCCCATTGCCCTCGACTCTGGGGATTGGGAGAATGTCAAATCATACTTCAAATTTGAAAATTGGTGGTTGGGTGTTGAAGGTTTCAGAGAAAAGGCGGCAGACTGGTGGTCTTCTTTTGCCACTCAGGACAGACCAGATTACATCCTCGCTAAAAAATTAAAGCTCCTAAAAGGCAAGCTTAGAGAATGGGGCTCATCTCTAGGAGTAAATCTAGAAGCAAGGAAAACAGAATGTTTGAACAGAATTTTTGAGCTTGATGCTGCGCAAGAAAGCAGAGATCTCAGTGATGATGAACTGACCCTAAAAGCAAGCTTGGCCATGGAACTGGAAGAAATTGCAAAAAACGAGATCTCTTGGAGACAAAAATCCAGAGTCCAATGGTTGAAACTAGGGGATAGAAACACAAAATTCTTCCATAAGGTGGCCAATGCAAATAGGAGGTTCAACACCATTGACAAACTTAACATCAATGGTACGCAGGTGGAGGATTTGAATACAATCAAGGCTGAGATTCTATCATTTTACCAGCAGCTCTACAAAGAACCAGAGGAATGGAGGCCAGAGTTTAACTATCCACACGGCTCCAAGATCAACGAACTGAGGTGCAGTGGCTTCAAAGAGAGTTTGATGAGCAGGAAATATTGGAGGGCCTTAGAGCATGTGCAACAGATAAGGCTCCTGGCCCTGATGGGTACACTATGGGATTCCTTCTCTATTGTTGGAATGTGATTAAGGTGGACCTCTTGAACACCTTCCATAATTTTCACACCAATGGGTATTTTGGAAAAAAAACTTTAATGCCACATACTTAGCTTTAATTCCTAAGAAGATAGGGGCAGGTGAGTTGAAGGATTATAGACCCATAAGTCTAATAGGGAGTGTCTACAAAATCATATCCAAGGTTTTAACAGAGAGATTGAAGAAGGTGATTCATAAACGGGTGGATGAGCAACAAATGGCCTTTATTAAAGGCAGACAAATCATGGATGCATCTCTAATAGTAATAGCCAATGAATGTGTGGATTCCAGAATCAAGGAGAAGAGCCCAGGCATCTTGTGCAAATTGGACATTGAAAAGGCCTTCGATCACATTAACTGAAGTTTCCTTTTAAAGCTCCTCAGATATTTGGGTTTTGGCGACAAATGGATTAGGTGGATTCAGTTCTGTATCTCAAATGTCAGATTTTCCATCCTTATCAATGGTTCCCCATAAGGCTTTTTTCCATCTCAGAGAGGCCTAAGGCAGGGAGATCCTCTCTCCCCTTTCCTTTTTATTATTGCTATGGAAGGGTTGAATTGCATGATCAAGAAAGCGAACATGGAGGGGTGGATTAGGGGCTTCAGGGTTCCCAACAATGCAAGTAGTGTCATGGAAATCACTCATCTTCTTTATGCTGATGACTCACTTATTTTTTGTGATGCCAAGGAGGAGCAGGTTACTCACCTGAGATTAATTTTGACTGTTTACGAGGCCATCTCAGGTTTACATGTGAACTGGAGTAAATCCTTGATTTTCACTGTTAATGAGGTCACAGATCTTCAAAGACTAGCTGGCTCCCTAGGATGTGAAGTGGGATCTCTTCCTACCACCTATTTGGGGCTACCACTAGGTGCAAAGAGCAAGTCCAAGCAGATATGGAATGGGGTTCTAGAAAGGTGTGAAAAGAAGTTATCCACGTGGAAGAACAGTTACTTATCCTTGGGAGGGAGAGTCACACTAGTCAACAGTGTACTAGACTCCCTCCCCACCTACATGATGTCAATTTTTCCACTACCTGTTAGTGTTGAGAAAAAGATTGATGCTTTGAGGAGGGACTTTATTTGGCATGGGAATAAAGAAAAAAGAGGCTACCATTTAGTTAAATGGAAAACTCTCACGACTAGCAAAAAGGATGGTGGATTGGGAATCAGAAATTTGAGGCAGCATAACAAGAGCCTACTTATGAAATGGTTATGGAGATTCCCCTTGGAGGAACACGCCCTATGGAGGAAAGTGATATGTGGAAAATATGGGACTGAAGGCCAGTGGAGCACAGGTACAGTGACTATCCCTCACGGTGTGAGTGTATGGAGATCTATCAGATTTCTCTGGCAAAATCCAATCAGCAATTCTAGCATAAAGGTGGGTAATGGTGCAAAAACTATTTTCTGTAAGGATGAGTGGATAGGGAATACTCCACTAAAAGACAGTTTCCCAGATCTATACTCTTTAGCGCAGCAAACAGATGCTTCTATTGGGAGGTGACCAGAGTAATTGAGCTTCTGAAATTTCTGGAAAACTTCAAAGGACCAACTGAGCAAGTGGACAAACTGTTATGAAAAAACAATAGCAAAGGAGTTTTCACTGTGAAATCTGCATATGAGGTTTTAAACAGAAGTTCGCAGCAACAAGAGGCTTGGATATGGAAGCACATCTAGAGGTTGAAGGTCCCTTTTAAAGTTAATGTGTTTTGCTGGCTGGTGGTCAAACAGGCTGTTCTGACACATGAGAGCTTAATGAAGAGAGGAATGCCTCTGTGCTCCAAATGTTTTCTGTGTGGAAGGGCCATCGAAACAAACATCTATTTCTCCATTGTCAGGTGACCAATAGTTTGTGGCAACTTTTCATAAGTATGAAAAGCTTAAGCTGGGTGATGCCTAGAGAGACTACGGACATACTGTCTAGCTGGGACTACTTAGCTGCAGGAACCAGCCAGAAGAAGTGGTGGAGTCTTATTCCAGCATGCATTTGGTGGACTATCTGGCTGGAAAGGAACTCTAGATGTTTTGAAGACTCGGCAAATCCTGAACAGAAGATTAAAATGAACTGTATATCATTGTTTCACTTTTGGTGTAAAGAAGCTTTAGTACAAGATGTAGATTCCCTAGTTGATCTCATCGAATCCTTGTAAATGACACAAGACTTGTATTTCTCTGCTTGTTTTTGTTCATCTTTCTCTTTTTTGGAAGTCTTGTAACTAGGGACCTTTTCTTTCAGCACTATCTTGGCGCTGAGAATTATATATCAATGAAATCTGTTACTATTTCAAAAAAAAAAATCACGTTCGTCAATTATATTGATTAATTGTAACCAAGCACAAGCAGCCGGCTTTTACATGCTACATCTAGTTCCCTGATGAAACACAGCTTAAGATAGATCATGTTGGACTGCACAGCACATAGGGATAAGAGGTGGGGTATACTGCCCACTTTGACTATTGAATGTTTATCCTATGGTAGTGTTAATTAAGACAAAATTCAAAAACTTCAAAGCTTAAGGTGCCCAAGAAAAGTCAAATATATGAAATGATCAAATGTGGCCTTTGTGACAAGTGGCATGCATTGCAAGTTAACCAATCTGAGTTAGCAAGGGCTATTGTTAGTTTAACTGTTTAAATTATCTAAAAACACAATAAGGATCGATCAGCCATGGATCTAAAATATAAGGCAGCTATAAGCCTCCAAGAAAAAGTAACAAAATACTTTTGATAAGTAAATATATATCACTCAGACTTCCAAAAGGCACCAAGCCAACTCTGCATAAGCTATACAATGATACAACGACCTGCCACAAACGCCGAAATTGCTCATAAGCTACAAGGACCATGAGGCGCCCAAGAGACGTATTTGGCTAGAGGCATGGCCAGCGTGATGGTATTCAGCTAGTGTTATCAAAAGTGAAAAGCGCAAAAAAGCTCTAAGGTCTTAGGGTTTTAAGCGCAATGCGCAAATAAAACGTGGGATTTAATGAAGAAACGCGCAAATGGAGAAAAACAACAAATATATACGTGTAATCCAAGACTAATATCTATAAGCATGAATACCGAATATATGGATAAAGAAATTGAAAAATATTTACGATAAAGTGAAATATCAATTGTTTAGTATCGCCTCTTCAGGATTACGCTCATTGGCAAGGAAAAGTATGAATTAAAGCCTTGATGATAACACTGAAGCGCCCACTAAGGGAGGCAAAGCGCTCAACATGCTTTGAGCCTCGCCTCAGGCTTAAGCGCACGTTAAGCTCGCCTTTGATAACACTATTAATTCAGCTAAGTGGATGATGCCATGAAGGTGCACACACAAAGCAATTTAGCCACCAAAAAGAAGGAAGAATAGCACAGGGCGTGACAGATAAGGGTGGCACGGAACATATCCAAGGCCAAGTGCACCAGTACGGCAATGCACGCCCAGTGGCGTTGCATATGAGCACGAGGGTCTTGGCATATTGTGCATGTGAAAATATGGCCAAATAGATGCCAACGGAGCTTCGGAAGTTGAGCACACAAGGGCATGTTACGTCATCGACACGAGGGGCACAAGAGGAATAAGGTCTCATGGAAGGCTCTAGAGGAGGCCTCAAGGCACCCCAAATGGATCCAGGAGGGGCTGGTGACCCCACCATGCCCACCACTGAGGCCCCAAGTTTGAATTGGAACAACATGAACAATGCTGGTTAAGGTCTTCACCCACTTCTAGAACATGGGTACAATAGGGAGAGAGGAAAGAATTGTGAGAGAAGACAGCTACTATGGTTGTCCTAGGTGACAACTTTGACTTGCTTTTTACTATAATAGCAACAAATTTGCATATTACACTTTTTTTATAAGAACAAATTTGCACATTACACACAACAAAAATTATTTGCATAAACTCTCACTTTTCCTTTTCTAGTTAAATACGTAAAAATGAATTTAATTAATCTCTTTTTTAAAGTATAAATAAAAATGTTATTGATCATAGAGAAGCACTAAGCAAGTGCATTCATGAATACAAATTAATCCAGAAAAATTACAAATGAGATCTCATAAAGTTCCTGAAAAGAATTAAGGGACTCAAAGAAGTTATTTATATTGTATAAATTTTTCATTTTAGTCCAAAAGGCTAATATACACATTTACATGTACGTATGTTCACTGGGGTCATTTACCTTATCACAAAAGCAAGTGTGTGCACGGGAGGTTACTTGCATCCAAAACAATCGCTACCTTTTTTTCCAAACTGCCCAGAGAGAGCATGCCGAGATACTGTTCAAACTACCTCTTTATGCATGTGAAATGCGATTCTTAAAATGGTAGTAGCCAAATTAAGGAAAAAGCTGAAACCTGAAAGGCACTGGGTTCAGCCATGAGGCGTGCACCTTACTCTGACCTAAGCCCTTAAGAATGCAGGTCATGTAAAAGATTGAAATATCATGTAATGAGGAAGGAGAGAGTGAAAACGAATAAGAAATAACCAATAAGGACAGGTCCCCCCCCCCCCCAATAGCAATTGCTAAATCTTTTAAAACTCCAAAAATTCTTTTAGAGCAATGCATAGAATAAAAGTATCTAATTATTAGAGACCTTATCTCTACAACCTAACCTTTGTAACTTGTTCTCTTCACAGTATTTTGAAGCTTCATCTGGTGGCATATCAGCAAGGTTTCTCTCCACAGCAGCACTGAAAGGAATAATTATTTCACCGCCATGCTCCTGCACCCTGGAAATTTGTGAAAGCATAGTTTTTTTTATGTTAACAAAGTCTCGACAATATTTAGAATAATAAACAAGGTATATCTAGGTGAAAGATTAAAAAAAAAAAAGTCATAACATAGCACCATAAAAAATACAGGAAAACCATTTAAGTGACATGATGGGCATCTCCAGGAAAAAAACTCATTTGAGGTGTGGTGTAGTTCTGAATTAAACACTGAAATATATTCATGATCACAATATGCCACAAACAGTGAATGTTGAAACATATGACTGAAATAATCCACATAATAAGGAAACAGATCCATGCAAACATGAAAATTTAAAACAATAGGGTAATCACATAACCAGAGTAGAAGTTCACCGGGACCTCATCAAGATCATCAATTAAAATGGATGCATGTGGACCAAAATGCAGGTTCAAACGTCTCATTTACTTGATTTAGTTTCAAAACAAAGTGAATTCATGAAATGAAGGCAAAGAAATTTAATATTTTAAGTTTTAACACTAAGAGTGACAAGATAAGGGACCAGAAACAAGAAGCTCCACAGGCGCTTAATTTATGATGCGTTAAAGCCATAACTGAGAAGAGGGATTTCTTTAATATCCTGCAACTTCAAAGTAACAATTTAAAGACTAGCAGAATAGCCGAAGTGCGACATAATATAGTTTCTTTATGAGTGAGCACATTCTCCCATGCATCTGATCTTTGTTATCCCCACATATCATTGCTTTGCAGATGACATTCTAGGGAACAAGAGCACAGAAAGAACGATGATGTAACCCAAGTTCTTTTTATGATTAATGATGTACCCAACCTTATATAAGCACAAGAGTGCTACATATTGCAGTATACTGCTTTTTCTAGAATTCAAAATAATCTCTGTCATAAACAAATATTGATTTCTCTTCTGAACAGAAAATTGACACAAATCCCTCCAAGTTTTGCTTTTCTTTTCCAGTGTAAGGAGCAATATAATCGTGATAACTGCTAAGAAAGATGGACCATACCAAGCATGAATCTTGGGCAGAAACTTGTTCTTTTTCCTTGCATAGTCTTTCTCATTCATGTTAACCTGCCAATGATCCGTTACATAATCAGTAGGCACAGTTCATTATTCTTTTTATCCTAATCAAGTTGCTGCTTTGTTGGCAATATAAGAAACATTAAAGCATTGCGAAAAACTATGCAAACGATGTGAAGAGATACAGTAAATAAACCTAGTACAGAATAAAATAGCGACAAAAACATAGACAGGAAATCTGGCTCTTCTTCTGTCATAAAAGGAGGTTTATTCAAGATAATTATACATTGCATAAGAAAGGTTCTCTTAACGTCAATAATTTATCTGATTTGTTCCACAAGTAGAGGTGGGCCTTCGCTTTCAATATGGCTTCTAATTTTTAGGCGGCCTTCTAAATTATACAAAGAAACATTTCTTACCTGTATTCAAAAAACTTTTATTTTATTGGTTAAGCAAAAATGGATCTTTTGGGATAGCAGTAACAACTTTGAATAGTTAACTGTAACTAAACCCAGAAAGGAACAAATCTGCCCTTTCTAATACCAGTGTATGCAGTGTAATAATTTTGGATAAATATTCAAAACCACAGTTTTATGACTAACCGTTGTTTTCTTTCATTGTTGATCACCTTACTATCTTGTTGTCTTTACTCTACTTTGTTATGGCTTTTGGTACTGCCCCTTGTCTATATTTTCATTAATGTGGTGCTTATGCTTTCCTGAGCCGAGGGTCTATTGGAAACAGCCTCTCTATCCTCACAAGGTAGGGGTAAGGTCTGCGTACACACTACCCTCCCCATACTAGGTATGTTGTTACTGGGTGGGATAATACTGGGTATGTTGTTGTTGTATTCAAAAACCACATTGCTGTTTCCAGAACATAAGTTCTGCAGGATCTGGACCATAGACAAAATAGGGAGGGTTAGGAACATTAAACTCACCAAGTAAACAACCGGTTTTGCAGTAAGCAACTGGAAAGTATTCAAAAATTCAACATCTGCAGCTTTCCAGTCCCCCAGACGGATATCTTTACCTTCCTTGAGTGATGCCATAACCTGTGAAAACAAGCAGCATCATAGTTCCATATTTAGATCTTTCTAATCATTCAATTCTCTGTAAAATAAACTAGAAAAAGTGTTCATGTTTTTGCAGTCATTACCTGGAGAACTACGGCGAAGTAAGACAGGTGAGGATGAAAAAAACAAAACAAAAAAACAAGAGAAAGTTCTTTTTCTTTTCAAATCAATTTAGACTCAACTACAAGCAGCTGAAAAGTAGTGGAAGACAAGTCCAACACCAACCTCTCTGAAACAATTATGATTTCTGCCAGACATTTCACCAGAAATGAGCATGCACTAATTAAGAAAAGTCATCCAATCAACTAATCTTATCTGAGATGGATAATCAATCATCTTTACCGATATCAGTCCCCATTCTCATGCAAAGGATGTTACGAGGAGGGAACCCATTTGTAAGACAGATATTTCTATTATTTGGAGGATAAAAATATCTAACGGTACTAAAACATCTAGTTAGTTTAAAATTCGAGAATGTCAACCGATTACACAAAAACAGATATACTTCATATTGCCACCTCCTAACATCTCGGCAACCAAGAGATCAAGAAAGTCTAAACAGATATAGAAATGGGAATAAACATTTAGGCAAGTGAAAAAAGCCAAAGGATGAAGAGCAATAGACACAAACCCTTAGAGACAATTCATGCTCTATTTTCAATTGTTTGTCATTGCTCCTCTTCATGCTCTTTTCAAGATCTTCTATCCTCCTCTCCATGAACTCAATGTCCTGGTTCACACAAAAGGATGACATATTTCATGAGATCAACCCAGTGAACATGGCACTTTTAGGCAACAAGGCACATTCAGTTGAAGATGCCAGCATTTACAATTTACACTAGTTTTAAATTCCTTCTAAAGAGCCAGACTGACAGGAAATCCAGCATATTAGTTCCAAAAATAAACTTCCAGCAGAAAGACCTGAAGCCTCAGTAATGGATAAAACAACATCATTCCATGCAGGAATCTCAATCATGTAATTTCATAGAGAATTGAATGCTCCTTGTACATTCATACATACAGAAAGCACCACCGTTTGCATTAAAAATGCTTTTTTTAATTATTTGCAAGTGTTAAAGTAAAAACCTATTTTTACCTGATAGAAGACTACTAACCATCTTCATGTGTCAAGAAACAATAGAGAATTTGTTCAAGTGGCTTTTTTTAATTGAAAGAGCACTCTTTCATCAAAGTGCTTTCCTTCCACAACCCCAATATGAGACAGTTTTCTTGCTGCATGTTGCATGCAACCCATCTTGAAGTATCCACAGGTATTCTTTCCTTTCCTTTCCTTTTTTTTTTTTGATAAATATGTAAACTCCTAGGTATTCATGATTGGGAACATAGTAGAGTTTTATCAACCGAAAGATATGATTAAAGAAACTTCCAATAACAAAATATATTTGTCAATGAAGTATTAAAGTGCAATCTACAATCCCCCAAACAACCACGGCGTTACAAAATGCTAACTTACTGGCTTCGAGTAATTGAATACTTGCCACAACAAATTCATCCAACATACCTTAAGCCTTAGTTCCTCACTTATAATCTCTAAATCTCTTACAGGATCAACAGTGTCATCGACATGGATAATGTCTGGATCTTCAAATGCACCTGATAAACAGCATAAATGTTTACGATGATATTCAACAGTTAGATTACATGAGATACAACTAGACATAATAACTTAGATAATACCGACCACATTTGTCAAAGTAAAACAAAGAACTCAAGAAAAATAACTCGATAGATGGAAGGACAAAATGTAGAATAATTATATTACGTAGAACATGGAAAATGCCATCAACTGCACGGATGTGGGATAAGAAACTGTTTCCTAATCCTTGTCCTGCATGAGCACCTCGAACAAGTCCAGCTATGTCATGAATTTCCAAAAAGGCAGCCACCTAGATAGTGTCCAAATATTCAGTAAAAATGAACTATAAGAGACACTGTTTTAAAGACAAATTACGAATCAAAGAAAATCGAAGTTCTCCAAAAGGCAAATCAAAACTTTATTCATATGGAGTAATTTAATAAACAACTGAGTAACAAATAGATCGTCACAACATAAAGGGAAAGGAAAAAAAAGTGGCACAGCAACTCTTTTTTGGCCAGTAGTAGTGGTTGAATATGGATCACAAACCTCACTCTTGGGCTTGTAGAGTTGGCAGAGCCATTCAAAACGCTCGTCAGGAACGTGCACTCGAGCTTCATTAGGCTCGATGGTACAAAAAGGAAAGTTTTCTGCTGGAATGGATAACTTTGTTAGTGTGTTGAAGAGAGTAGACTTCCCCACATTTGGTAATCCTACCTGAAAGTCCATACACAAGCTCAACGTCAAACTTATACAGATTTAAATAAACGTAAAATCCACATAAAGCTCAACCAGCTATCACATGAAAACTGAACCAATCTTTAGTCTCATTTCCTCATCAAAAGTCGTACATCTGCCTAAAGTCTCTGTATATAAGTATATAACTTAAACTCTTCCAACTATGGGTTTAGAAATGTAATTGCATATATATATAGAGAGAGAGAGAGAACTTAAACTCTTCCAACTATGGGTTTAGGAATGTAATTGCAGCAATTAAAAAAAATAACTTTATATGTGGAGAGGTTACTGGTAAGGTCAGTGGATCAAATTCACTAACTAAGCGAAAGAATAGATACGAATTCGTACTCTATTTTCTAGAAATTATAGTAATATCAGCTGAAAAGGAGAAATAAATGGAGATCACACATATGTGTAAGTGGAAACGAGAAAAATGAAGAGAAGCTTACAATTCCAATTTTCAAGTGAGATGAGAAACGGCCGAGAATGGGCCGTTCTACAGGAGCTTCTTTACCTTTAGTTGCTTTTGGTGGCATGCTGATAAATGGGAAATGGAGTTAGCACTGAGGAGAAGGCCTAGGGTTTTGGATTATGAGTTCACGGTACAGTGTCTCAGCAGAGGAGCAAAAAAAAAGCTTTATACGGAATGGTTGCTGAACCGGAGAGTTGCTTCGTGGCAACGTAGACGAATAAGAATTAACGGGCTCATAGCTTAATTTTTGATTGGGCTTGATTTTAACTAGGTTATCTATTCCAATGACCCAAGTCCACTGTAATGAACCACTACATTCTTCGGCCCATTTGCATTTATACCCGCTTTTTGGGTCACATTTAAATTTGTGTTCGTTTTACAAAAAAAATTGCAAGCGTATCTATTTTTTCGCGTAACTTCAGCATACGGGCCTGAAGTAGCAAAGGCAATCATGCAAACTTCAGCATTCTAGTAGACGGGCCTGAAGTAGCAAAAATTGCTGAACCAAGTGTGCTTACGTTTTTGTTTGTAATTGCTGAACTTAAGCAAAGTAGCTGAAGTTTTGTTCTCTATTTGCTGAAGTTTTTATTTGTAATTGCTGAACTTAAGCATTCTAGTAGCTGAAATTTTGTTCTCTATTTGCTGAACTTCGACATGTTTTAGCTGACGTTTTGTTATATATTTGCTGAACTTCAGCATGTTTTATGCTATCATGTAATTAATTTTTTGTACAAATAATAAGTTTATCATAAGTAGAATTAGTAACTTAAAAAACTAGATAAATGATTTAGCACAACAAGTTAAAATGCATTGATAATGTACAAAGCTAAATCTAGAAAAATATAATGGAATGTGAATTAAAGAAAATGGACTTACATTTTACATACAGGTACATACTTACTTTAGAAAGTTATTTATAATTTATTTTTAAATAATCTGATAAACATACTTATGGCAATCAGCCCCATGAACTAAAGTTTCATAGCAGCGCCAACAACAGTAGAAGAAAGAAGAAGAAGAAGAAGAAGAAGAAGAAGAAGAAGAAGAAGAAGAAGAAGAAGAAGAAGAAGAAGAAGAAGAAGAAGAAATGAAGGAGGAGAAGGAGGAGGAGAAAGGGAGCTGAAGTTGTTTAAAAAGTTGGTACAAGTTTAAAAAAAAAAAAAAATTGGTATAGGTTAAATAGGGACGACCAAATAGGGTGTCCCCTGCAATTTTTACACATTCTTGGGGTATTATAACTTTTAGCCCGCGATAAAACTATTTATATTTGGTAGCCAAAAAAGCATATAAAATTTATATAATTTTGTATATAACATACAAAATTATATGTGTGTGAGAAATCAATATTTTTTAAGAGCAATTTATGCAAAATACCTATTGAGCTTAAAATAATTACTCTTCTCTTGGGAAAATAAGGTTGATGTCTTAACTGGCTTGATATTGCTTGGTTTGACTTGACTTGAATTGGCTTGGCTTGATTTGCTTGGCTTGATTTACTATTTGTTCATTTGGTTGGCTTTGGCGGCATTAAAAACAAAAGGTAAGTGAAAAATTTTATGGGCCCGCGTGTAAAATAGTTTGTGGTGGGTGGGTATTTGCTAGAGATTCACTTTTTTAAGGCAAACAAAAAATTTGGATAAAATACTTTTATCGCCAATGTGGTGGCCGATGCCTTGAGTAGAAAGGCTAAGAGCATGGGGAGTCTTGCTTATATCTCAGTTGGAGAGAGACCGTTAGCATTTGATGTTCAGGTTTTAGCCAATCGGTTTGTGAGGTTGGACATTTTGGATCCTAGCCGGGTTCTTGCGTGCGTGGTTTCTCGTTCTTCTTTGTTTGAGCGCATCAAAGCGCGTCAGTATGATGATCTCCACTTTCTTGTTCTTAAGGACACGGTGCAGCACGATGATGGCAATGATATTTCTATTGGAGATGATTAGGTGTTGCAGACTCATGTCCGAATTTGTGTGCCCAATGTGGATGGGTTGCGTGAGTTGATTATTGAGGAGGCTCATTGTAACGACCCGACTTGTAGTTTTAAGAATTAGTGTCCCGTTCAGAGGCTTAAGACCTCAAGAAGCTTCATAACGTGTATTATGACTTGCGTGTGCGATCGATTTTGGTTTTCGAATTATTCAAGACTTAATTGAAAGAACAATATATTCTTGTCTTGGAAGCTTGAATGAAAGGAGTTGACCGGAGCTTAACTTTTGTGCAAACGACCCCGGAATAGAATTTTGATGGTTCCAATAGCTTCTTATGATTATTTCGGACTTAGACACATGATCAGAATTGGAGTTAGAAGTTTGTAGAGCAATTCAGCACATTTTGGCGAAATTACAAAGTTGACGTGTTCTCATTATTTTGTATACAAACGAGGACTAATAAAATGATGGATATCAATTGGATATGATAATAAGTGTACGATGCATATTATAAGTGATATGGGGTTTAACGAATGTCTAAGTCTAAGTTAACCCGAAAAATTTCCTAAAAGACTAAAGTTGCAAATGAGTACGCGCAAGACCTCACTTTGAACGATCATATCTACATATATATAAAGAAGTATGTGATGGACAACCTATATATAAAGAAGTATGTGATGGACAACCTATAAAATTAAAGTTTTTGAGTCTAGTTTCCAACGCTTCAAACCGTTCGTCATTCAGACACTCCTACCAGAAGTTATGACCAAATTACCAAAGCAGCGCAGAAACTTGCACTACCGCGGCGTCCCATGCGGCGCCCCGTGCGGCGTGCCTGTAGGAAAATCCAGATAGCATTAGAAAACGTTTTCTGAGCACATTTTGCACAGCCGCCCCTTCCCCCGCGGCTCCCCATGCGCCGTGGCAGTACAAAAACGGGTTTTTTAAGACCCGAACCCCATTTCATTTAACTCGTTTGGGGTTTGTTATTTTGGGATTTTCTTGTGCTTTTAGAGAGAGGGAAGAGCAATTCTAGAGAGAGAAAGAAGCTCAAGTTCCTCGTTTATCAAAAATCCTGTCCAAGCCTTGAAATCGCATTAAAGGGGTTGCTATGGCTTCAAGAGGTAAGAATTTCTTTTTCCCAATTCTTCAATTTTGAAGTCTAACTAGAAATGGGTAATTAGTAAGATGATTCATGGATGTTTGAGAATTAGTTATACATACTTGTAACAATAAAGTTATAGGAAGATGGTTGAGTTCAAATAGTAAAGATTGGGTTAAAAATGGTAGAACTCTTCAAAACTTTAGTTGAGGATTTGAAAGTCAATCCGATGTCGGAATTTGATAATTTTTGTATGGTTGAACTCGTATCGGAATGAGTATTCGGATTTCGTAAGTTTTCCTGGGATTCATGATGTGGGTCCCACTGTTGAATTTTAAAATATATTTCGGATTTTATCCGGAAACAATTAGTAAATTCATATGGAATTAATTCGTATGATTTACATTGAGCATATTGAATTATTATGACTAGATTTGAAGCTTCGGATGAATTCGCGAGGCAAAGGCTTGTTGGAATTTTGAATTGGTTGCAAAACGAGGTAAGTGTTTGGTCTAACATTAGCTTGAGGGATTAGGAGTTGTGTCCTATTTGTTATGTGTTATTTGTTGAGTACGACGTATAGGCATGGTGACGAGTATCTATACATTGGTGTCAAGCATGCCCGCGAGTCTTATACTTTGATTAATGTAACTCTGTTTCGTATTGTATATGCTCTATATGATAATTTCTATTGAGGAATATGACTTGCGGAAGAATTATTGTCAATTGAACATTGTAGAGCATTAGCTCTAGTTAAAAATAGATTTGTTGAATATTATAGAGCATTGGCTCAATTTGGGAATTGAATTGTTGAATACTGTAGAGCATTGGCTCTAGTTAAGAATAAAATTGTTGAACATTATAGAGCATTGGCTCAAGTTGACAATTGAATTGTTGAACATTATAGAGCATTGGCTCAAGTTGAGAATTGAATTATTGAATATTGTAGAGCATTGGCTCTAGTTAAGAATAAAATTGTTGAACATTATAGAGCATTGACTCAAGTTGGGAATTGAATTGTTGAATATTGTAGAGCATTGGCTCTAGTTAAGAATAAAATTATTGAACATTATAGAGCATTGACTCAAGCTGACAATTAAATTGTTGAACATTATAGAGCATTGGCTCAAGTTGACAATTGAATGTTGAACATTATAGAGCATTCACTCTAGTTAAGAATAAAATTGTTGAACATTATAGAGCATTGACTCAAATTGACAATTTAATTGTTGAACATTGGCTTAAGTTGTGAATAAAGGAGAGAGAGAATCATGACATTGTCTCCCTTACCGGGATTTGATTGTTGTACTATTGTTCCCTTGCCGGGATTTTATTGTGATTTCATTTATTTCCTTGCCCTTATTTCTTGTGATTGTTTTTTGGGTGAGGAAGAGTGTTAAAACACGAAGGGTAATGCCGTGTATGATTTGTGAGAAAAGAGTGTAAAGCACGAAGGGTGATGTCGTGCCGCACGATGTACCATTTTGTGCCTATTATATTGAGAGTAAAAGCACGAAGGGTAATGCCGTGCATTTTATATTGATTCTTATGGTGAGGACGAGAGTAAAAGCACGAAGGATGATGTCGTGCACTTGTCCTTGATTTTTCCTGATTCTAATTGAGTTATGTTGTCCTTTATGTTTATTTACTAATTTTCTGTTGTTACTTGATTTTATTTCGATGTTATAGATTCCCTTACCCTATTTGCCTTGTGTTTGTTGCTTGGGTGAGGAAGAGTGTAAAACACGAAGGGTGATGTCGTGTATTGTTTTGGTGAGAGAGTGTTAAAACACGAAGGGTGATGCCGTGTATTGTTTTGGTGAGAGAGTGTTAAAGCACGAAGGGTGATGACGTGCACTTTCTGTTTGATGTATTTACTTGTTATTAACAATTCAAGTATATTAATTGTTTATATCTCTTTACTATTGTGATCCTTTGTGTTGGAATCCATAGTGTTTACAATACCTCGCCTTATTTTTTTATATATATTCAATATTTCAAATTTCAATAATTGTTACATTTTTAACTCAATTGATTTCTCAACTAAATTTTTCCTTAAACCGTTTGAGGTTGTACTTTACTTAAAAGGGAATTCCTTCTATGACTTGATTTATTGATTTCTCGTATTAAAGGTAACGATTCATTCGATATTGTACTTTAATTGAAAAGGGTATTTTCTTTATCAAATGATTTCTAAAAATAACTTAATCTTTTCTTGTTGATTTCCTATTTGGGTTCGGGGTTGTACTCTGCTTTATGTTAAGTGAATGAGGCTCCTTGAACATTCTTAATTGTATTGGGTTATGGAACCTATGAACTGAGTAATATGAGAATATTGTTGTGCAATATGAGACAGAAATATGTGGGCACGAGGTGCCATGAAAATATGAAAGTGGGCTGAGACCTATATTATCTATGATTATGAAATGAGGCGTCACAAGGTGACCTTTACTCGAAAGAATTATATTCGAAAGATGCTTATTTGAAAGATACTTATTTGAAGGAAATATATTCGAAATATATATGTATTGAAAAGCATATTATCTTAGAGATTATTACTTGAAGGATTTATAGGCGAAAGATTTATATTTGAAGGACTTGATTAATTGATTGCACTTGTATTTTTTTTTTTTGTTGAGAAGCATTTATGGTGTTCTTGTTGCGTGTTATTTATATCATTGGTTGATCATTTTTGCCATCATTGGTATCTGCTTCCTATTATTTTTGTATGCTACATTGCACAAGTTTATTTGGTAGTCTGGTCCTAGCCTCGTCACTACTTCGCCGAGGTTAGGCTAGGCACTTACCAGCACATGGGGTCGGTTGTGCTAATACTACACTTCTGTACATTTTTGTGTACAGATCCAGGTATTTGATCGATAGTAACTGTTCGTTGCGGTGGATATTCAAGGTAAACCTGTTGCAGCGTTCGCAGTCCTCGGAGTCACCTTAAATTGTACTTATTTCCACTTGTCCCCTTTGTTTCGGAACAATGATGTACTTTTTTGGTATAACTACTCTTATAAAGGCTTGTGAATTGTACCACCAGTTTTGGAAATTGTAAATTGTTAAGAGTTATTGAATTTAAAGTTGGCAAATGTCAATGTTATTTCAGTTAATGTTAGGCTTACCTAGTTTAGAGACTAGGTGTCATCACGACTCCTTCGGAGGGATTTTTGGGTCGTGACAAGTTGGTATCAGAGCTCTAGGTTCATAGGTACTACAAGTCATAAGCGAGTTTAGTAGAGTCTTGCGGATCGGTACAGAGACGTTTGTACTTATCTTCGAGAGGCTACAGAACTAGTAGGACAAATTTCTTCTTCATTCATTCCTTATCGCGCGACATTTATTCAGCTTGAAGCATATATCTTATGTTCTTTTGCATCCACTCATGTAGGGAATTGCGCAATACGCCAATGGGTTGTGATACCGTAAAAAGTGTTATAAGAGAGCCAGGGTTGCTCACCCATTGTTACCACGTGTCGTTCAGAATCGATGATATGGAAGTGCAGAGAGATCTTTCAGTTGTGCGCATGGGGATGCATCCGATTTTGACGCCTAATTGATAAGTAAAATCTTAAGAAGGTTTAGTTGGTTGCCTAATCATCACAGGTGGATGTAGATCTAAAAAAAATAGTTAGTCGTATTAGAGACTATGTGTTTCGTATGGGATTTTTATTTAGACAATAGTATTTACTAGCAAGCCGAGACACTGGAGGAAATGAGTTTAACTGTCACGAGGGTAACAAGTGCCAAGTAAATGGCTTGAGGTGTCTTATGACTGGTATCGTACAAGCGGTGAAGGTTAGTATTGTGGATCGTCGGGAATGTGTCTTATAATTTCGCACCAAGTGAGGGAAGTCAAATATCAACGATCAGATTGCGGGGTCATGTGTTATACCAATTTTGGCATGAGATGTATTTGTGTGGTATTGAAAGGTTTTCCAAAACTTGTATATGATCAAGAGCTAAGATTTGAACGGGATGATGATGAGACTTGAGAAATTCCCGCGTTCTTAATAATTCTACATTTCAGTATCAACGAGGTCATGGAAACATATTCAGTATACTCGTAGTGCTTAAGTTAATCACAACACTCGCGTAGGGCAGCCATCTTTCAATGTACCAGTGGCATGGAATTTCCTGCAATGGTTATTTAAGTTATCCGGTATGGACTCAGTATGAGCAGTCGAACTGCGGATGAGTTGTTATGAATATGGTGATACTTGGAACATTTTGAGAAATTGTCCTAGACTTAGGAGAAATCTGTTCCATCAGAACACCCGTGCCCCGTACTCCATTACAGTTACTACTCTACTTACACTACCAATTAGGGGTGGAGGAAAAGAGGGTAGATGGCACCTAAGAGGTGGAGGCCCGTCCTATTGATATAATTGTTATGGTATGGCTGATATCGCTACACGAGATAATGTCACTACAAGTATGATCTCAAGATATTATAAAGTAACAATTTCATTAACTTGATTTGGTTCCGAGTATCGAGGCAAGTCCTCCTAATATACGCCAATCATGAGTGAGGTTCGTAATCTTGAAGTATATTTATGTGAATACTCTTGTTGGGAGATTATATGAAGATAACTATGTCTATCACTACGTGTTGGTCACTAAAAATAGCTGTGAGGCCAAAAGTGACTTTGTTAACCATTTAAGTGAGTTTGATATAATTTTCATATAATTGATTTTAACTGTGAATTATATGCCCCACCGGTATAAGGGTTAATTATATGTTGTGATTTTGTTTGATGGAAATTATTTAGAAGAAGAAAGAAAGGAAATGGAAAAAAAATTCAATTGGCACAATGTGCATATTACTTGTGGTACGGAGTCGAGGGCGAGATCCTCGTTTTTTTTATATGACGTAAAATATTTAAAATGGGCTACAAGCTGCGGTGGATGCTATATAAGGACGAGGTCCTTGTGGTAAAAAGTTTATGTGTTTAAATTCTCCCTTTGTGAAATTAAAAATTTGTACTATAGTACTTATAGGGAGTCATGCCTATGAGGCTTATTTGAAAATTCTCATATGAATATCTCTGGGCATAATTTGCCAAATTTGTATTTTAACTATGGAATTTAGCCCATAAGATAAGTGCCCAGGCGGCGTTAAATGTGACTTGTTAATTCAGGTAATTACTTATGAGGTCTTCATGCCTCGTTGTTAGAAAATGGAGGTTTGAAACGAGATTTTTGTTGGCATGAGATTAATTGGCGATTTGTAATCGATTATGAACAACTATTAAGACCAGAGATGCGGTTATGGTCATAAATATGATAATGTCACGGTTGTAATGCGGAGATTTGTGTTATTGATATATACATTGCGGTGATTTGTTGAGTTGTGGGTGTGTTGTTAGGAGTTGTGTTGGTGTTACTCTGACAGGTGGATAGGCCCAATTACAGGGAAGACTCTACCGAAATTTCTGAAAAATTTGGGAGTTAGAAAAATTGGGATATTGAGATGTGCAAAGAAAGAGATAAGTTACATTATGTATTTGATGACAGACTCTACTTCTTATTTGAGGATGAATGACCTAAGTGAGGGAGGATGTAACAACCGTTAAGCGCTACTAAAAAAGTTGATGCGTGCGTAGGCACGAGTTGCTATAGCCAGGTGACACTAATGTCGTGTGATGATGTGAAAATCAGACCTTTTTAAAAATGTTCGGAGTGTAAGAAAATTGGTCTTAAAGTTTACAAAGGTGGGTAAGGGAAATAACCTCAATTGAAATGATATTGTCGGACTTATTTTGAATGCGGTAATGTGGGATTAACCACGAGTATATGTGTAAAAGTAGAAATATCAATTTGGTAACCTCAAAATAATTCTTAGTACGTTCGAGGACGAACGTTTGTTTAAGAGGTGGAGAATGTAACGATCCGACTTGTCGTTTTAAGAATTAGTGTCCCGTTCAGAGGCTTAATACCTCAAGAAGCTTCATAACGTGTATTATGACTTGCGTGTGCGACCGATTTTGGTTTTCGAATTATTCAAAACTTAATTAAAAGAACAATATATTCTTGTCTTGGAAGCTTGAATGAAAGGAGTTGACCGGAGTTTAACTTTTGTGCAAACGACCCCGAAATAGAATTTTGATGGTTCCAATAGCTTCTTATGATTATTTCGGACTTAGACACTTGATCGTAATTGGAGTTAGAAGTCTGTAGAGCAATTCAACACATTTTGGCGAAATTACAAAGTTGACGCGTTCTAATTATTTTGTATACAAATGAGGACTGATAAAATGATGCATATCAATTGGATATGATAATAAGTGTACGATGCATATTATAAGTGATATGGGGTTTAACGAATGTCCTAAGTCTGAGTCAAGTTGGAAAATTTCCTAATAGACTAAAGTTGCACATGAGTACGTGCAATACCTCATTTTGGAAGATCATATCTACATATATATAAAGAACTATGTGATGGAAAACCGATAAAATCAAAGTTTTTTGAGTCTAGTTTCCAACGCTTCAAACCGTTCGTCATTCGGACACTCCTACCAGAAGTTATGACCAAATTACCAAAGCAGCGTAGAAACTTGCACTACCGCGGCGCCCCGTGCGACGCGCCTGTAGGGAAATCCAGAGAGCATTAGAAAACGTTTTCTGAGCACATTTTGCACAGATGCCCCGTCCCCCGCGGCGCCCCATGCTTCGCGGCAATACAAAAATGGGTTTTTTAAGACCCGAACCCCATTTCATTTAACTCGTTTGGGGTTTGTTATTTTGGGATTTTCTGGTGCTTTTAGAGAGAGGGAAGAGCAATTCAAGAGAGAGGAAGAAGCTCAAGTTCCTCGTTCATCAAAAATCTTGTTCAAGCCTTGAAATCGCATCAAAGGGGTTGCTAAGGCTTCAAGAGGTAAGAATTTCTTTTTCCCAATTCTTCAATTTCGAAGTCTAACTAGAAATGGGTAATTAGTAAGATGATTCATGGATGTTTGAGAATTAGTTATACATGCTTGTAATAATAAGGTTATAGGAAGATGATTGAGTTCAAATAGTAAAGATTGAGTTAAAAATGGTAGAACTCTTCATAACTTTAATTGAGGATTTGAAAGTCAATCTGATGTCGGAATTCGATAATTTTTATATGGTTGAATTCATATCGGAATGTGTATTCGGATTTCATAAGTTTTCATGGGATTCATGATGTGGGTCCCACTGTTGAATTTTAAAATATATTTTGAATTTTATCCGGAAACAATTAGTAAATTCATATGGAATTAATTCGTATGATTTATATTGAGTATATTGAATTATTATGACTAGATTTGAAACTTCGGACGAATTCGCGAGGCAAAGGCTTGTTGGAATTTTGAATTGGTTGCAAAGCGAGGTAAGTGTTTGGTCTAACCTTAGCTTGAGGGATTAGGAGTTGTGTCCTATTTGTTATGTGTTATTTGTTGAGTACGACGTATAGGCATGGTGACGAGTATCTATACGTTTATGTCAAGCATGCCCGTGAGTCTTATACTTTGATTAATGTGGCTCCGTTTCGTATTGTATATGCTCTATATGATAATTTCTATTGAGGAATATGACTTGCGGAAGTATTATTGTTAATTGAACATTGTAGAGCATTAGCTCTAGTTAAAAATAGAACTGTTGAACATTATAGAGCATTAGCTCAAGTTGAAAATTGAATTGTTGAATATTGTAGATCATTGGCTCTAGTTAAGAATAAAATTGTTGAACATTATAGAGCATTGGCTCAAGTTGACAATTGAATTGTTGAACATTATAGAGCATTGACTCAAGTTGAGAATAGAATTGTTGAATATTCTAGAGCATTGACTCTAGTTAAAAATAAAATTGTTGAACATTATAGAGCATTGGATCAAGTTGAGAATTGAATTGTTGAATATTGTAGAGCATTGACTCTAGTTAAGAATAAAATTGTTGAACATTATAGAGCATTGGCTCAAGCTGACAATTGAATTATTGAACATTATAGAGCATTGGCTCAAGTTGAGAATTGAATTATTGAACATTGTATAGCATTGACTCTAGTTAAGAATAAAATTGTTGAACATTATAGAGCATTGACTCAAGTTGTGAATAAAGGAGAGAGAGAATCATGACATTGTCTCCCTTGTCGGGATGTTATTGTTTTGATGTTGTTTCCCTTGCTGGGATTTGATTGTTGTACTATTGTTCCCTTGCCGGGATTTTATTGTGATTTCATTTATTTCCTTGCCGTTATTTCTTGTGATTATTGTTTGGGTGAGGAAGAGTGTTAAAACACGAAGGGTGATGTCGTGTATGATTTGTGAGGAAAGAGTGTAAAGCACGAAGGGTGATGTCGTGCCGCACGATGTACCATTCCGTGCCTATTATATTGACAGTAAAAGCACGAAGGGTGATGCCGTGCAGTTTATATTGATTCTTATGGTGAGGACGAGAGTAAAATCACGAAGGGTGATGTCGTGCACTTGTCCTTGATTTTTCCTGATTCTAATTGAGTTATGTTGTCCTTTACGTTTATTTACTATTTTCTGTTGTTACTTGATTTTATTTCGATGTTATAGATTCCCTTACCCTATTTGCCTTGTGTTTGTTGCTTGGGTGAGGAAGAGTGTAAAGCACGAAGGGTGATGCCGTGTATTGTTTTGGTGAGAGAGTGTTAAAACACGAAGGGTGATGCCGTGTATTGTTTTGGTGAGAGAGTGTTAAAGCATGAAGGGTGATGACGTGCACTTTCTGTTTGATGTATTTACTTGTTATTAACAATTCAAGTGTATTAACTGTTTAGATCCCTTTACTGTTGTGATCCTTTGTGTTGGAATCCATAGTGTTTACAATAGCTCGCCTTATTTTTTATATATATTCAATATTTCAAATTTCAATAATTGTTACATTTTTAACTCAATTGATTTCTCAACTAAATTTTTCCTTAAACCGTTTGAGGTTGTACTTTACTTAAAAGGGAATTCCTTCTATGTCTTGATTTATTGATTTCTCGTATTAAAGGTAACGATTCATTCGATATTGTACTTTAATTGAAAAGGGTAATTTCTTTATCAAATGATTTCTAAAAATAACTTAATCTTTTCTTGTTGATTTCTTATTTGGGTTCGGGGCTGTACTCTACTTTATGTTAAGTGAATGAGGCTCCTTGAACATTCTTAATTGTATTGGGTTATGGAACCTATGAACTGAGCAATATGAGAATATTGTTGTGCAATATGAGACAGAAATATGTGGGCACGAGGTGCCGTGAAAATATGAAAGTGGGTTGAGACCTATATTATCTATGATTATGAAATGAGGCGTCACAAGGTGACCTTTACTCGAAAGAATTATATTCGAAAGATGCTTATTTGAAATATACTTATTTGAAGGAAATATATTTATTGAAAAGCATATTATATTAGAGATTATTACTTGAAGGATTTATAAGCGAAAGATTTATATTTGAAGGACTTGATTAATTGATTGCACTTGTATTTTTTTTTTTTTGAGAAGTATTTATGGTGTTCTTGTTGCCTGCTATTTATATCACTGGTTAATCGATTTTGCCATCATTATTATCCGCTTCCTATTATTTTTTTACGCTATATTGCACGGGTTTATTTGGTAGTCTGCTCCTAGCCTCGTCACTACTTCGTCGGGGTTAGGCTAGACACTTACCAGCACATGGGGTTGGTTGTGCTGATACTACACTTCTGTACATTTTTGTGTACAGATCCAGGTATTTGATCGATAGTAACTGTTCGTTGCAGTGGAGACTCAAGGTAAACATGTTGCAGCGTTCGCAGTCTTCAGAGTCACCTTAAATTGTACTTATTTCCACTTGTCCCCTTTGTTTCGGAACAGTGATGTACTTATTTTGTATAACTACTCTTAGAAAGGCTTGTAACTTGTACCATTGGTTTTGGGAATTGTAAATTGTTAAGAGTTATTGAATTTAAAGTTGGCAAATGTCAATGTTATTTCAGTTAATGTTAGGCTTACCTAGTTTAGAGACTAGATGCCATCACGACTCCTTCGGAGGGATTTTTGGGTCGTGACACTCATAGTTCGTAGTATTCCATTCATCCGGATGCCGCTAAGATGTACCAGGATTTGAGGCAGCACTACTGGTGGAGAAGAATGAAAAAAGGTATTGCGAAGTATGTGGCTTGGTGTTTGAACTGTCAGCACGTGAAGTACAAGCATCAAAGACCACACGGTTTGCTTCAAAAGGCTTGATATTTCAGAGTGGAAGTGAGGACGAATCACCATGGATTTTGTAGTTGAGCTTCCATGGACCTTGAGGAAATTCGATGTAGTGTCAATCATTGTAGACGGGCTGATAACTTGATAAAGCTATATATAAAATTTTAGGAAGATTGGAGACGAATTTGACAGAATTGGAGTCAAAAGTCGAACCTAAATGCATCATTTCCACATGCGTATATCATATTGTATATCAGGTATATCACATAGAGGTATTCGTATGTTTGGAGATAAGCCGATATATAAAATGGTATACGCTGATATACACAATAATATACATAGTTATACATAAGGGATACACAAATAGAGTTTTCTTCCACCTTGAATTTTCAATATGAAAAACATCTCTAATCTGTCTTAAATCATCTCCAAATTGATATTCAAGTTCCTTATGATATTTTCATGAAAATTCTATATCACCAATCAAAATAAATACTATACATATGGAAAAATTTCGAACAAAGCTTCAATGATCTTTAATGGTATTTTCAAATCTTTCTTCAAGTTCAAACAATGTTTTCAATATTGTGTTCATATTTTTAAGCAACAAATTTTGAGCTTTATTTTTCTCTTATTCCTCTTCTTCAATATCATATTGATAATGAGAGTGAGAGGTTGATAGTGGCAGATGGGGAGAGAGAAAGAAAGAGACAGAGACAGAGAATAAGAGATATAAGGATGAGGTGGATGAGAGAGGAAAAGATGGGAAGAGAGAGGATAGATGGGGAAGAAGATATAAGGAGATGAGTGGCTTTAATTTGCCAAATCTTTAAATGAGAGTTAAGCTGTTTGTTGCCAACAATTAAACTAATTGTATCTCTACGCAATTTTTTCCTTAAAAGGGATGAATTTGGCAAATAGTCACCTTTTACACTGCTAAATGCTACTTACAAATTATCTATCATCTCAAAATAATTAATATTTAGCTACTTAATAATTAGTTGGATGGAAATACTCCTAAATTAAACACATAAAACCTATCGTCTCTTTCTTCTTCTCTTCTCACTACTAGAAATCCGGTAAAAAACTACCATAAAAAGCGACCAAAGTTGGTCGCTTATAGGCCTAAAAGCGACCAAACATGCCTGGTCGCAATATTGCTGGTCCCTTTATTTTAGGTACCAAAGTTGGTCGCTAATTAGCGACCAACTTTGGTCTCTAAGGTAAAAGGACCAAATATTCCGGGTAAAGACGATATCGACCAACTTTGATCGCTTTATTATTTTAATAATATAATTTTGGCGACCAAAGTTGGTCTCTAAATGTAAAATACGTTATTTATTTATTTATTATTAATCATTAAAAAAGCGACCAACTTTGGTCTCTAATCCAAATATTATATTTTAAAATCTGGAAAATAGAGACCAAGATTGGTCACTTTTTTATTTTTTTATTTTTTATTTTTAAAAATAAGCGACCATAGTTGGTCGCTAACTTCAAGAAATAATTTTTTTTAATTATAAGCGACCAGCTTTGGTCGCTATATTTCCAGAAATTATTATTTTTTAAATAGAATAGCGACCAAAGTTGGTCGCTTTTCTTGGTATATTTTTGCCAGAAAATACCTGTTTTGGCAGCTACACCACCTGTCAGCTTACCAAAAATCCTAAACATGCATTTTATGCCAACAACAACAACAACAACAAACAACAACAACAACAACAACAACAATAAAAAGCAACAAAGTATAAAGTTCAATAGAACTAACACATTAAGCTAACAAAACTAAGTTAACACTTATTACAAGCCCATTCGAAAACTGGTTCTATTATCTAGTTCAAAGTATATAAAGTACTCAAGGAGTGTTCTTTCAGCATCCTCATCCGAAAGTTGGATTGCCTCGCCCGACTCATTAGGTGGCTGACTGCGTATGAATTCCCCCACATCAGCTATGAAACGAACCTATAAGAAAAAATATATTAAATTAGTATTTCAAAATTTATATAAAAGTAAATCAAAATACTTAATGAAAAGTAAAAAACTTATATGTATAGTCGAGGCTCGACCCTCGACCCACCTTTCTAGATCAGTCTCTTTCTTCTTTTTTACAATACGAGTTTCATTGAATAACTCATCTTACTTCATTGGCATCATAAAGTTGTCTGGTGGCTTTGGTGATTATCCTCGCGGTACTATTACTCGGGATGAACTTAGATACAGAGAGTAACTTGGATACAGTACCCGGCATGGTGTGTCTTTGATCAATTGTTGTTCTCATTAGCGGCAATGATGATGAGAAGGCAATGACATGTGTTTCAAACAGTGATGGTGTAGGTAAGAATTTAACATTTCCTAAGCAGATAAAAGAAGAGGTTATAGAGGAATTCTCTACTTCCTCTTGGAAAATGAAGTAGAGAATTCCTCTATAACCTTTTCTTTTATCAATTTAGAAAATGTTAAATTCCTACCTACACCATCACTGTTTGAAACACATGCCATTGCCTTCTCATCATCATTGTCGCTAATGAGAACAACAATTAAAGGCACACTATGTCAGGTACTATGTCTAAGTTATTCTTGGTGGAGGTTGCATTGCATGTCTAATAAAGTCATCAACCCCTTCTACAAAATTCTCCCGCAATCCTAAATTTCAATTCATATCTACAAAAATTCAATTCATATCCTAAAGGCTCAATTCATATCCTAAAAGTTCAATTCATACACAAAAAATACAATTCATATCCTAAAGGTTCAACTCATATCCACAAAAGTTCAAGTCATATCCTAAAATTTCAATTTATAAACTAAAATTCCAATACATAAACTAAAAGTCCAATTCATATCCTAAAGATTCAATTCATATCCTAAAGGTCCAACTCATATCCACAAAAGTTCAAGTCATATCCTAAAATTCCAATTTATAAACTAAAATTCCAATCCATAAACTAAAAGTCCAATTCATATCCTAAAGGTTCAATTCATATCCTAAAGGTTCAACTCATATCCATAAAAGTTCAAGTCATATCCTAAAATTTTAATTTATAAACTAAAATTCCAATACATAAACTAAAAGTCCAATTCATATCCTAAATGTTCAATTCATATCCTAAAGGTTCAACTCATATCCACAAAAGTTCAAGTCATATCCTAAAATTTCAATTTATAAACTAAAATTCCAATACATAAACTAATATCCTAAAGGTTCAATTCATATCCTAAAGGTTCAACTCATATCCACAAAAGTTCAAGTCATATCCTAAAATTTTAATTTATAAACTAAAATTCCAATATATAAACTAAAAGTCCAATTCATATCCTAAAGGTTCAATTCATATCCACAAAAGTTCAAGTCATATCCTAAAATTTTAATTTATAAACTAAAATTCCAATTTATAAACTAAAATTCCAATACATAAACTAATATCCTAAATGTTCAATTCATATCCTAAAGGTTCAACTCATATCCACAAAAGTTCAAGTCATATCCTAAAATTTCAATTTATAAACTAAAATTCCAATACATAAACAAATATCCTAAAGGTTCAATTCATATCCTAAAGGTTCAACTCATATCCACAAAAAGTTCAATTCATATCCTAAAATTTTAATTTATAAACTAAACTTCCAATACATAAACCAAAAATTTCAATTCATATCTTAAAGGTTCAATTCATATCCTAAAGGTTCAACTCATATCCACAAAAGTTCAAGTCATATCCTAAAATTTTAATTTATAAACTAAAATTCCAATACATAATCCTAAAGGTGCAACTCTTAGGGTTTCTTCTCTTCAAACAATTTCTTCCCCAAATTAGTAGGTAAAACTAAATATTTTGGACTAAATGTACTAATAAGAACCCTAAAAAATGCAAATAATATATAACTTTGAACCCTAATATGGTTGAGCTAACTTTGAACCCTAACATGGAGAAATTAAACCCTAATATGGAGAAATTAACTTTGAACCCTAACATGGTTGAACAAATAATATATAACTTTGAACCCTAACATGGATAAATTAAACAAAATCACTGTATTTCGAAAAAAACAAAGAAAGGAGAAAGAAACCTACCTTGGGAATGGAGGTCGCCGGCGGTGGAGCTGCTACCGTCGGTGGTCGTCGGTGGCGTGGGTGGTGCCGGGAGTCGGAGGGGGGGGGGGTTTGAGTGTGAGAGAGAAAAGAGAGATTTTGGGGATTTTTTTTGAAAGAATGGGCGGGGAAACCCGATTTTGACACTGAAATTAAAAATAGCGACCAATTTGGTAGCAAAATAAGTTTTTACTTTTTGACCGAAATTAAATTACTTTTAATTCAATTTAAAATTATGTACATATGTAGTATAAATTTAGGATTTTAATTCAATTTAAGCTATATATATATATATATATATATATATATATATATATATATATATATATATATATATATTAATTGATATAAGTCAAGACGTTTTAATTTATTTGTGACGACCCAAAGGGTCATCAGCGTAGTTCTTCCTTGTTCCGCACTTCCGAGGCCTTGAGAACCTCGCTTTTAGTTGCCTCAATTTGCGTGCGCAATTCGGGCGCGTAACCGAAAAAGTTTTTATGTTAGAATATGTGAATTATGTGAAAAAATTGATGAATTTTGGTATTAATATGCATAATATTGACTTCGGTCAACATTTTGGGTAAACGGACGCGGACCTGTGATTCGACGGTCCCGAAGGATCTGTAGAAAAATATGGGACTTGGGCGTGTGCCCGAAATTAAATTCCGAGGTCCCAATCTCGAGAAATAAATTTTTGTGTGAAATTGTTTTCTGAAATTAATTAAGGAAAATAAAGAAGGAAATTGATCAGAAAATTTGGTATCGGGCTCGTATTTTTGTTCCGACATCCGGTACGAGTCTTAAATATGTTTTAAGCACTATCTGTAAAGTTTGGCTAAAAACGGACGTCATATGATGTGTTTCAGACTTAAAATGGGGAATTTGAGTTTTTATGAAAGTTGAAAGAAAATCATGTATTTTGAGGCTTGATCCTATGTATATGATGTTATTTTGGCGATTTGATCGCACGAGTAAGTCCGTAAGGTGTTTTCGAGATCATATGAATGTTTGGTTTGGAGCCCCGAGGGCTCGGGTGAGTTTTGAGTAGGGCCCGGGAGGTCTTAGACTTAGAAAAATATACAGGTTCAGATGTTGCAGGCACAGCGCGGCCGCGGCCATTTCCGTGCGGTCCGCGCTGGAAGCCACGCGGCCGCGGTGCTTTTCTGTGCGGTCCGCGTGGTGGGGTTCAGAGGGTCGACCAGCACGGTGCGGTCCGCGCTGGATGGGTTCAGAGAGAGCCCACTTCTCCCTCCCTTGGCGCGGCCGCGACCATTTTTGTGCGGTCCGCGCCAGCCCCCAGTAAAATGTATAAATTTGGGATTTTCAGTCATTTTTTCCACTTTTCAAAAACCCAAAACCTAAGAGGCGATTTTCCAAACAACTTTTCTTCTCCAAAACGATTGGTAAGTGATTTCTAACTTAATTTTTTTTAGTCCTTGACATCTTTTAACATGATTTCAAATTTAAATCAAAGATTTTCATGGGGGAAAATTGGGTGTTTTGGGTAGAACCTAGGTTTTCTACAAATTGAGAAGTTGGACTTCAATTTGAGGTCCGATTTCAAAACAAATCATATATTTGGATTCGTGGGAGAATGGGTAACCGGGTTTTGGTCCGAACCTCGAGTTTCGACCACCTGGGTCCGGGGGTGTTTTTGACTATTTTGGAAAAAACCTTGTAACATTTATTTTTCATGCCTGGGGAGTGATTCATTTAGTAATTATTAATGTGATTAAGTAACTTATGACTAGATTCGAGCGGATTGGTGGTGGAATCAAGAGGTAAAGCTATACTAGAAACGTGAGTTGAGTTTGGAGCATTCGAGGTAAGTGTTTGTTCTAACTTTGGCTTGAGGGAATAGGATTAAGATGTTATTTGCTACTTGCTAATGTGGAGTACGCAACAAGAGTGGCAGCAACAACAACAAATACAGCAGCAGTGGCAGCAACAAAACAGTGGCAACAAAGAATGGCAGAATCAAACCCCGATGGACAAACCAGAAACAACCCAATGAAACAATACCCAGTGACCAAACAATCACACTCA